>NC_050579.1:169418559-169718559 GCF_011100635.1 Trichosurus vulpecula
ACAAAAGCTGTCACAAGAAAGACACATGATAAAGAATACTAGATATGGAGTTAGACCTCCTGGGTTTAAAGACTGGATTAACCAAATTCTGTCTGTATGACTTTGGATAAGTCACTTAACTTCTTTTCCTTCATTTATAACAGGGCTGTCCAACCTTAGGCTATGTTAGGGCCACATTAAAATAAAGTAATTATTCGAGGACCTCACCCAGAATAAAAAAAATACAGTACACTAATAGAAAGGGGGGAACATTCATCATCAATTATACAGGCAAAGGCTCAAAGCGAGAAAGCAAACACAAAACAACAAAGCAACAACACAACATTATAAAGGTAGTTGCATACTGACTGACTAGTCTGCGTGGTACAGATGGAATGCATCCCACAGATAGGCTGAAAATTCCAGGCGATATGTTCTGTCCATAACATGGCTTAAAAACACCAAAGAAAATTAACATCAAAGAGATTATTTATTAGAGATGGAATTAAAAAATCTAACATGCATTCCATGCAAATTATTATTTTATTTTTTCACTCGTGAAAATTAAAACCCACAGGCGGGCCACATAAAATCGCACTGCAGGCCGTGCTCAGGACGTATTTTGGATAACCCTGATCTATAAAATGAAGGGGTTGAACTAGATGGCCTCCAAAGTCTATTCCAGTCTAAATCTAGGGCTTTATTGTTAGTCTGGGGAAAATAATTTTAAAGTTCAAGGTGCACTCTTCATCACAATATTTGACATATAAGTATGATCAGAAAATCCGAATTTCCCATTCTCTCTGCCTCCACTCCCCCCCATCTCCATTCCTTCAGGCACTGTAAATAGGATACTTTATATGAGACAACCCCTGAGAAGCCTTGCCTTTAATAACAGTGGTAGGACACTTGGAGGAAATTGTGAGAAAAAAGAAGAAAATCTTGGCTATTCAGTTTATGGTTCTACTGCATATTTCAGACTTGGTTAGGAAGGTCATATGGTTCTACTGAATATTTCAAACTTGGTTAGGAAGGTCATAGAAATCATTCTTAGGGAAAGGAGATCAGCATGCTGATGTCTAGTGCGGTTTTTGTACACTTAAAATTATCCTATTTTCTGTTGGTTTCCTCACAATGAAAGTAACAATTTCAATTTCTCCATTTAGTCAATTCATATTTATTGAATATCTTCAGACTGCATTATACCACATGTACTAGTTTCTTGGAGGAAAAGAGTAAAAATTAGACATAGTTCCTAGCTAGCATCACGTAGCTTATAATCTAGTAGGAAGAAAAAACACCTCAACATATGATTGACACTAATTAATTAATTATAAGAATGAAAGTGAGGGAAGAATGGTTTGTGGCTTGTTGGTTAGAGGCTAAATGTGGTAATAACTGGCTTCCTGAGTTGATGTGCCTTAAGCAGCAATTTAAAAGAAGGAAGGAACGTGGTTTGGAAGAGCTAAGTAAATATGTCATGTATTTGGGGCAGTTTGGAGGAGGGAATGGTGGGTAATAGAGATGAATAGGAAATAAACAAATACCAAAATAGATTAGCAGTGGTGAGATAGTCCAATGCTGCTATTTTAGGGAAGTATAAACTAATTTATTTACGTATTGACAAGATAAATTTATTTTTTAGGTAAGTATATCATGTTAACATTAAATTGTATTAGAGAAATTTATGTAGTATATGCATGTGAACATAGTGAGGGACACAAAACTCTTTGCATATGATTCTCCTCACTCAAGGAGACTGACTACTCAATGTTCTGCCTTTGTAAGAGGTGGAGTTAGTGAGAGCTTGGAAGTAGAGAGATCCTGGTTTTCTGGCTTCTAGCTACAAGAGAGAAGACACACAGTTCCAGTATCTCTTCAGGGACTAAAGAAAGACTCTAGGAAGAAGTCAACGTGGAGGAGGTGGCACCTTGATCATGTCCTATCCCCATCTTGCTACCTAGAGTCTTTGGGGAATTTCCCCTTGGGTGAGATCTAGGATTCTTTATTGATTGAGCTGAGATATCTCACCCCTGGTGGGAGAGCTTGTTCACTCTTGTGTTGGCTGACATATTCTCATCTGTATACCTTCTTTGATTTCTGTTTGTTATCACACTGGGTAAGTAGGTTTATTTAAAATTTTCTATATGTGGTCTTTGTATAACTGATATTTGGTGGGAGAGGAGCCAACCCTTCGATATTTAGCTTGTAGAACTCTTTCCCTGTTAAGGGATAGTGATCAGGAGTGCACCTTGAACTTTAAAATTATTTTCCCCAGACTAACAATAATTAAGGAGATAAAATTGTAGCCCAGTATTCTGAGGAGAGCAGAGTGGTCAGCCTTGTGATCCTAATTTTCTCCCCTCCTGGCAGGAATTAAAGTTTCTTTTGGAGAAGAGTGGGCTGAAGAGACTCTAGAGATACCTATTAATGTCTTCTTGTGAGCCAAAGCTATATCCATGTGCACATATGCAAACCACATGGGTAATATATATACTTTACATAGTATACCATGAATTCTTTATTAAAGAAGAAAAAAGAGGCATTGGACAACTTGTGCACTAAATATAGTACCATCACAAGAAAACAAAACTGACAATATTCTTAGAAATAAATTTTTATTAATAACTTTTGTTTTTATATCATCTACATGTTTCACTATATCTCTTCTATCCTTCCCAAAGAACAATTTCTCATAATAATGAATAGAAAAAGAAGAAAAAATTCTGCACAACTAACCAATGTATCAAAAAAGTCTTGTTTTGTTTTATATTCATTATGCAATACGAAACAGGGGCTGGCATCTTCTTATAGCTCTTTTTGGGGGACAAGCTTGATCAATATGGCTTTGTACCATTACATTTTGAGTGTTTTGTTGTTCTTTTCGTTTATATTACTGTAACCATTGTTTAATTTTTTTTTGGCCTGGATATGTTTACTTTACTTTGCATCAATTCATGTAAGTCCTTCCATGTGTCTCAGTATTCACTATGTTCATGACTCCTCACAGTACAGTAATATTACATTACATTACATTCATTTATCATCTTTTTCAGGCACCTATGATTCCCTTCTTGTAGCTGAAGAGGAAAATCCTCTCAACAAATGGAGGTTGTCAACTGTTCCATAATTGATAGTTTGAAAGTTGTTTGGGGAATGGTGATTCTGAGAAGTTAAATAATAATATATTAACAACTAGGAAATGACTGGTTACAAAGGTAGGAGTCATGTGTCTTAATTAGCTATTTATGTGCTGTAAGGTCATTGACTTTTCAGAGCAAAGTCCAAATCAAATGAGAAGAAATAAAAATAAAAAGATATAATATGCAATCAAAACAACTACCCACTGAACAGCTATTAAAACAATTTATCAAAGTTATAGAAGAATGGGAAACATATAAATGAACAGACATATTCATAGAGTCTCTTCATTTTCTATAGAAATTTAATTGATGTAAAATAGTCTCTATGGTGAGGAAGCCAAAGAAGGCTTGAAAACTTTGTCAGTTAGGAAACACATGATCTTTTCATCAGGAATAGAGATGACATTCAAAGGCAATGTCAATTTAGAATGTACGCAAATTTATAAATCTTTACAAAAGAGTGTTTGACAGTAATGTTAGTACTAAGCCTATACATCAAGAGATCAAAGAAAGAGGAAAGATACCTAACTGTACAAATATATTTATAACAGATCTTTTGGTTTATTTTTGTAATGGCAGAGAACTGGAAACTAAGGTTTAGGGAATGGCTGAACAAATTATGGTATATGAACCTAATAGACTACTATTGTGCTGCAAGAAATTATTAAGTGGATGGTTCCAGAGAAACCTGGAAAGAATTATGTGAACTAATGCAGAATGAAGTAAGCAGAATAAAGAGAACAATTTATTACTATAATATAATTATAAAAATGAATAATTTCAAAAGGTTTAAGAACTTTAATCATTATAATGATCAAAGATGATAAAAACTTTAATCATTATAATGATCAAGCATGAAATACAGAAGACCAAGGATGAAGAATGTTACCTACTTTGTGACACAGAAGTGATAGATTAACATGCAGAATGGTACACACATTTTTGGGGGACATAGCTGCTACAGAAATTCATTTTATTTGACTATGCTGACTATATTTCGGTGTATGTTTTTCTTTTTTTTCTTTTTCTTTTTTTATTTTTAGTTTACAACACACAGTTCTACATAATTTTGAGTTCCAGATTTTCTTACCTCCCTCCCTCCCCAAGACGGCATGGAATCCCATATAACTTCCACGTATAACTTTGCATTGAATTAATTTACACACTAGTCAAGTTGTGGAGAAGGATTATGACCAATGGAATGAATCATGAGAAAGAAGAAACAGAACAAAAAAAACATAACCCAAAAACAAAAACAAAAGAGAGAAAAAAGGGGGTGGGGTAAGAAAAAGGCAAGCATGAAGCATGCCTCAATCTGCAGTCATACTTCAGAGTTCTTTCTCTGGATGTAGATAGCATTCTCTATCATGAGTCCTTTGGAGTTGTCTTTGCACCTTGTGTTGCTGAGACGAGCAAAGTCTGTCAGGGTTAGTCCTCACAGAATCGTATGTTTTTCTTTTCTTCTCTTTCCATTGGGGAGGAAGAAGTGGGAAGGAGAAAAAAGGAATATTTGATAACCAAAAAAATTAATTTAAAATAAAACAGTACATATTTATAGTAACAACTGACACAACTATACAGAGATAACAAGATCTTATTGTCCATGCTATTTATTGATTTTTTAAAAAGCATTTGATTTGGTAGAACGAAAATGCTCTCTTAAGGGATCACCTCCAACATGGTGTCTCCTCTGCACATGTTAAGATCACACATGATACCAAGTAGATGTAATAACATAATTACTTTTATTTGACAATTCTCTAACTATTAATGTGAATCAAGGCATAAAACATGGAGATATATGTGCACCAGTGGTGTTTTGTCACTGGAGTTGAAGTCCTAAAAGAGATTCTAAGTCATTTTAAAAAATTGGTCTTACTATGCACCAAGAAAACATCAAATAGTTGAAGAGTTCCTGTTACCTATATTATGATACTGTTGGATGAATAGCCCACAGAGTTAAGACCAGTACATATTTCTTGTAGAGACAGACAATTAACTGGATCCATAATTGAATAGGAGGAAAAGAGTAGGCTAGGTTTTCTTTGGGATATTGTGAAATGCTCTTAGTGACTCCAAGCTTCTCCCTAAAATAAGTCCTCTCTCTTCTTTTTATATCATTGTTATTCTGACTTATAGCAATATTCTATGTGGTTGTGAAACATGGAATATCAAAGCCCCTGAGGAATAAAAATTGTGGAACACCCAAAGGCCAATGGAGAGACATATGCTGGATTTAACTGGAGGGCAGCACATTATAAAAGACAAATTATATGTTTACATATAATTTACATAGCCCAGGGGCATCTGTGGTATGTCTGTGTGTTCCCCGCCCCCCCCGTTCCCAGGCATCTCATGTAGCATAGTACATAGCCATGTATTGGTGCTTCTTCTTTTAAAAAATTGTGGGTCAGTTCACTGGAAAATGGGGAAAAACTTGTCATGTACCATAAGTCTGACCCAGATCTTTGGGGAGTAGGAAGGGGTCTGTAAAGCTACTCTGGGATTTAGGAGTGGAAGTAGAGAGCAATGGTGGGAAGGCTTTGACAAGATGAAGATTTCTACATGATCACATGGGTTCTTTTTCTGTAGATCTTATGTTGGGGGCACATTCTGTAGCATTTTATTTTCTTAAACATTTAGAAGGATGGGGCTGAGGCTCAGCTAGCTTTGTATCTTATGCTATGTTGGAATAATCACGTCTTCTTTACAAACTTGTCCTTCTAGTAAATTGACCTACGTTCTTTTGGGAGGAGTACCCAAAACAGCCACAGCACATGTGGAAAAGTACTAAACACAGCTATGGAGCATGGTCCATGAGATGCCTCAGGACAGGGGGAGAAAAAGGCACATCACAAATGCCCCTGATCTGCCTTCTCTTCGGGTCAACACCTGGAAAAGCACACAATTTATTTCACGTAGATGTATACTGTATGTCCTTCCCATGACACTGAAGGCTTACTCAGATTAGTTCTTTTCTCTACTGCTAAACCAATTCTGCCTAAAGGCAACACGATTGCATCATATTCACTAGCAATATAAATTGCCTTTCCTCATCTCAGCTAAATATCCTTATTATTCCCAAAGCACTATACCTATTACTCTCTATACAATGGCTATTAGGTTCCCCTACTAATCATGCTTACATAGCCTTTCTGAATCCTGGGAGACCTTTCCTCCCAGGATGTTTTTCCTGGGATGTTTTTCTCATGTTTTCCAGATATTTATATATTTTTTGTGGGATGGAATAGGCTGGTGATGTTTAAATATTGAAATAATTAAATTTTGTTTGAATTAAGAAATGGTTTGGTTTTTTATCTTCTGATCAGAGAGGCAGCATTTTTAAATTTTGAGACAAAAGTAGCTTTTTGGGGAAAAAATTATGGCTTTTATGTCATCATGTTTATTTCTAAGGATAAAGACTGCTTTAGTTGTTTGTTTTTTCCCCTCATCTATGGGTCAAAAGGCTAATATGCTTATAAAAAGATTCAAAGAGAAGTTGTGATATAACCTTTACAATGTTCTTAAAAAGCTAAGTATAAGTGAACTCTAAACATATGGAATAAATTTTCAAGAAAGTATGTCTTTGTTTTCAAATTAAGAGATGAACATTTGGCAAAATACCTTCTGGATTTCAACAAATTAAAAGTATTTGAAAACACATCCAAGATGTTTGATAATGTGAACATATGTCAATATTCTTTCATTGCTAGTTTGGATTACATTGAATGTACTTTATCTTACTTCACCCTGTGTAGAACCCAAAGAAAAGATAAAATCACAGGGGTAAGGCTATTTCAAAATTTTGGATAAACAATAGGATAAAATTATTGAGAAATTTATAAAAAAGCTTTTTTGGCATTAGAAAGAGAAAAAGCAAATTATCTCTGTGGTGGTGATGGTCTAGTAATAGGTTGGGAGTAAGTGGTTGTCTTCTCCCCTAAGATCTCGGCCTGTTGTCCAGCTTTTCCAAGTTTTATGAAAGTCGAATTCCTCACTTTGGGTTTCAGGGAGTTAAGAGCAAAAAGGAGAATTGGCCAGTTCTGGAATTCAGTAGTTGATATTAAATGAAACTCATGGAGAAGAATCACAGCCTAGAAATTTTTATGACAGAGACATGGAGTCATTTGAGAATTATAGACAAGTTACTGGTAGAGTATGCTGATGTTGAGTGACTGACAGATACAAGCAGGAAGTAATCCTAGGAATACAGGTAGAGATGAAGGTGGTAAGATTGGTATTGCTTGTCCATGTCCTCCATGATTGCGGCTGCTAATTTGAATGAACCAAGTTCCTTGGCTCAGAAAACTGACTATATGAAACTTCTCTACTCTTGTTTCAGGAGATGTGACTAGACGCTAGCATTAATTGCAGGTTGTGGGCTCAGTGGGATTTGGGGGCCATGGAATATTAAATAATTCACTGAATAGCCACAATGATATGACTGATGGTCCTGGAAGGTTCAATAGCAACAACATGATTATTGTTTCTTGTATTTGTCTAATTCAGTTTGCTTACATATTCTGTTGTGACATATTTATCATCTTAAAACATATTGTCTGAAGATGGACCTTTTGCTTTAAAAATGGGTTATTTGACTCTCAGTTGTCACCTACTATTAATAAAGAAGTGGGTCTGAGGGTTGAAGTCAATAAACCAGTCTAGTGCTATTTACATCCTTTCCTATTCATAGCCACTAATTCTCTTCAGAACACTAGCATAACATGAGTTCTGTGACTTCTTTAATCATGGAATGTGGATGATTGCTTGAGTCTGATGAGAGACATTGAAAGGTCTTCATAGCTGAACCTATTCTCTAACTTTCATTCAACATTTTTACTAGAAGGCCATTCTTCCAGCGTGTTAGATAGTATTATAATAACCCTTCCACTTTTTGACCTTTCACTTCCTTTCGCTTGCCTAGCTTCTGACCTCAATACCCTTAGCTATGGAGGGAGTCTTGCAGAATCTCTGCCAAGTGGCCACACCAACAGCTGACATCTAAAACTGCTGTAGTAGACCTCAGGATGCAAAACAAGCCATAAGTTGTGCATGGGAATTTAGGAATATAGTGAGCTGGTGACATGATTTTCTGTTTGTTTTTTTTTCCTATAAGAATTGCCTTGTAATAACTTGTTTACTTTCTCTTCTTGTTGCTATTTTCATTATTTGGTACCTTTGTTATTGTTTTGATATGGTGAAGGAGAACTGAGCCTAAAGAAAATCCCTTTCTTTGGTGTGCTGGACTCAGCTTGAACAAACTTGTGAAAACTGATTGATAAATGTTCAGTGTGAACATTTATTTATACCTCAGAAATCATCTAACACTGCAGATCAAGTCTTGATTTGTTTGTTGATTGTCTAGACTTAAGAAAATGATGGAGTAAATGTTAATTAGAGAATAAACTTAAGCGTGATGTGTGATTCCCCCCAGAGAGCTAGTTGTTAAACATTTACCAGCACACCATTGCTCTCACGCCATCATCTTGCTGGAAATTTCACTAAAGCATTTTCAGTAGGGGTTAAATAACATAGGTTTCTCTCTTTTAGGAAGATTATTTTGGCAACGTCTTCATCTCCAGGATCCAGGAGCAACATTACAATCTCCATCTCAGTTTTAGTTCTAGCCATACTTGGGATAAACCAATGGTCTTTATTATTGTTCAGGCTGATTGAAATGACTTATTACACATATATGGACTCACTGGTCTCTACACATGTCCTCGGTGAGGAGCACTAGGAATCTTCTCTATTACTTACTAACCATATGATAAGCTCCTAGTACCTCAGTTTCCTTATCTGTGAAATGTAGATCCATTTCAATTCAATTCAACAAGCATTCATTAAGGATTTACTATGTGTCAGGTACCAGTTCTACCAAGACAAAAATAAAACACTGCCTCGAAATGTTGTTTTGAATATCTAACGAGCTAATGTCTATATGGTACTTTGTAAACCTTAATACATTATATGAAGACCTGCTTTATAAGGCTGTTGTTCAAATCTCTCCATAATTTGGTCCCAACCCACCTTTCAAATCTTAGTTTTCAATATTTCCCTACATATAGCCTAGATTCTTGCTAGATGAATATCATGCATGTTATAATATAACACGGGAATGTGCCACACGTACATATAACTACAATTCAAAAAATAATATAAAATTAAACATCACACTATGCACATGGTAAGATCTGAAATGTCCATTGAATTGAATGGCATCCCTTTCCTCCTTTTGGCAGAAGCTGAATGAGATTTATTACAATTTTGCGTGAGCTAGATTGCCCAGTATGATTCTTTGTGGTGCCATTGTGGGGTATAATAGGCTGCTCGTATGCCATAACCACCCTTTTACACTTTGCTTATTATGTGGCATGTGCTTGTCACAGCTCAATTGTGGCCAGTTCAGATTTAGTAGTACTTCTTCTTTTCTCTAGATATCCCAGATCTCAAGTTCTTTTGTCCACAGTGCCAAATTCTTTTGCATTTCAACTTCTTCTGCCAACTTTCCCTCCCATAACAGCACACTACCATCAGTATTTATCCAGTTTTCCATTTTTCTTTTTTGTTATTCTGCTTGCCAAATGCCAAAAAATATGAAATATGCCATATGGCCCAACTGAAAAGCATATTCAAAGGTTATTTCATTTTGTGGAAGTTTTCTTTAATAGTATCAAATATTCATTTGAGCTTGTTATATGTAAAATTCTTAATGTGTACCATAGAAGCTTTCAATTTTGATATGAAAGTCAAATGATAAGATATGGAGCATGAGCTTATGGAAGGCCTCCACTGCCAGAAAGAGGAGTCTAAACTTCACTTGGTAGTCAGTAGTAATCACTGAAGATTTTTGAGGGGGAAGACTGACATGACCATAATGAAAGTAAAAGAATGTTTGGGTTTACAACTAAGAAATTTCAATGAGGTTGTTTATAAAAAGGAAGGTTCCTTATACACAAAAATACTTTCAAGGACATCTTTTGTGGTAGCAAAGAACTGGAAACAAAGTAGATGCCCATTGAGGAATGGCTGAGCAAATTATGGTATATAAATGTAATGGCATATTATGGTGCTATAGAACAGCATGAACATGATGAATGCAGAGAAGCATGAAAAAACTTACATGAACTGATACAAAGTGAAGTAAGTAGAGTACAAAATGACTCATCAATGGAAATGGAAAAAACAATCACCTTAAAACAATTGAAACCGAATGTTGTGAAATTAAGAAAAATAAATTTGTCTCCGAAGGAGAAATATGAGAAGACCCCTCCCTCTCAACCCTCCTACCTGGTTCTCCTTTGCAGAGGTCTGAATGGGTGCAATATCGTATGTAATGTCGTATTTGTTCAATGTGATTGGTTTTGATGAATTGATTTCTCTTTTTCTTTTACAAAACATTTTTGTTATAGAGTACAGCTCTCTGGGAAGGGGTGAAGGAAGGATGCAGGGGGAAACTGAACAAAGAAAAACAAAAGATACCAATGAAACCTATTTAAAAAAATTTTTTAAAGAAATCTAGATGACGTAAATCATGCCTCGTAGCAATCAACTTTGCCTGTTGGGAGGAAAGGGTCTAAATTCTGTGGTTTTCATTACTACTAATTTGCCTGATCATATAAGATCATGCTTGAATTCATTTTGACTACCTACAAATTTCTTGAAAGATTCCTTTCATGATTTTCTTCTTGGTATTTAGTAATCACCATACTTTATACATTACACACTAAAGAAAAGGAAAGAGGAATATTTCTTTTCCAAATGGTATTAAAATATTTAGTTGATAGATTATTACAAAGGAATAGGTAAGAAAAGGAGAAAAGCATAAATGAGAGGGAGAGGAGGCAGAAATGAAGATGTTAATTTATTAAGTACTTACTATGTGCCAGATACGGTGCGAAGTACAACAGATGCAAAGAAAGGCAAAAACAATCCTTGTTATCAAGGAATGTTCATTCCTATGGGGAAAGAATTGTAAATACCTAGCTATAAGAGATAAATATGGATAGGACTGAAATTGGAAAGAGGGAAGATTGAGCAGAATAAAATTATAGCGTGCCTCAGAGATGTTGGGGCATGTCAAGGCTTTGTCCATCATTATTCTCCACAAGGCGGTCACAGCGGATGAGCTACAGGTACCGCTTTCATTTCCTCGAATTCTTTCCCTTTGCCAGACCTGTACCTTTAAGCTCTGGGTCAGAGACAGAGCAGTCAGATTCCTCTACCCTTTTCCAAAACTAGGTTGAAGCTTGCTTATAGGGTCTGAAATTAGATTGGCCCCAGAACAGACTCCTCTCTGCAGGGGCTGTTCAGACAAATGCTGTCTATAGATTGTTACTGTAGGCACTGCTGTTGTTAGCCTTTCTTCTGATCCCTTAATTCTTCTTCCCCACTGTACTGTGCAAGGAACGATAATGCTTGCTCCCTGAGCTCCCATTTTCTGCTGCCCAGCCACCTTCTTGTCTGTGACAGAGGGGAAATGATTTTTTTTTTTTTGTGAACAATGATGAAACAGTTCATTGCCAGCCTTCAAAAAGTTCATAAAATATGGTAAAGGGAAAGAGGTACTGTCCAGCACTTGGCTACAGCACTGACCCTCCTGTAGGCAAGGTAGAGAATTAAATGGTAATGGTTGTCTAGTTAAGCCTGAAGTCCTAGGCATTCAGGCAGCCTGTGAAGTGTGATCTTGGGTGGGAAGAGGAAGGGACCTAGATAGAATCCCAAATACTTCTACCTTCTTCTGTCTGAAGCCCAGGATTCTTTTAAACAGGGACATAAGCTTCAAGATAGAGCTTAAAGTGCTTTCTTATGGAAAGAGCACTAGACCTGGAGTTAGAGGCCCTGGGTTTGGGTCCCAGCTCCCAGATCTGCCACAGTTCGTTAGCTGTCTTATCTTGGTCATGTCTTGAACTCTATTCTTCTGTAGAATGATGGAGTTGGACAAGGTGACCTCTAAGATCTCTATCTCTATAAGCTATGATCCTAGAACTATGTAACAAGGGGTTAAATATCTATGCCCTCCCCAGAAAGTTGAAAAGCCAATGAGAGTCAAATGGAAAAAGGGAAATGTGACATAAATGTTGGTTCCTGGAAATTGTAACTAGAGTTCTCAAGGAAAGAGACGAGGGAATGGAATAGTGGCAGCAAGCTTTTCTACCTGGCACCGGCCTTTGATTCTTTTCCTGTAGGGAAATAACCCTATAAATAATTACCTAGCTGTGTCAAGAAACAGTTAAAGGACCCTCCCAGTGTCAGGGCACAGAAAAGAAAAACACCTGCTTCTAAGATGGAGGGACTGAAGGGGAGGGGGGGATTTTTTAAAGTTCAAATTCCAAATCATGAAAACTAGCTGAGCCTCTGTTCTAGACTCTTTGAGTCCTTAATTTATTGACTGGCCCTACTGGGGGGGCAGTTAGGTGGTACAGGGAATAGAGCAGACCTGCACAACTTGGCAGTAGGTTTGGGATGCAGATAGGTTAGACGAGAGACAGACAGAGGATGGTTGGTTGCCACCAGTCACATGACAAACAGGACAGAGCACAATGGAAACCCTACATTTTTCTCAAACCCCACCAAAGTCCTTTGGCTGCCGCAGTGGCCCATGGGCTGTATGTTGTGTGACCCAGAATAGAACACCTGGACTTGAATCACAATGATCTGGGTTAAAAGCTGGCCTCAGACACTTACAAGTGTGATAGATGACTAATTGGACCCCCATTATATTCCAATCAATATTAATCAGTTTGATATGATACTACAGGGGTAGTGATTAAAAGTTTTGTATATTAGGTCCCAGAGCTGTGAATGGCAGATTTTAAGTTCACTTGCTTCATCACTGGAAGCTAACTAAAGGATCTCCACCCTTGTTTTTGCCTAGTTATGGTGACCAAGAGTTGTGATGACTCAATGACATAGAAAGTCCCCCCACTATTTTTGTTGACCCTATGTCCCTCATCATCCCTCTATTGCCCAACATGGGGAGATGACCATGAGCATTTGGTCAATAAGTGACCTTTTGCCAGCCTGTGGCCTTCCTTTTCACTGGTCCATTGGCCCATGTAGATGTTTTCATATCTGTTTATCAGCCCAGCCAATGGTCTGGTGATTGGCTTAGTAGGACCTACTGAAAGACCAAGATAGTGCTGTCAGGGCATGCTCATTCGTTCATTTGTCAACCAATGGGTATCTGTATTTTGTGTAGACCCTCCTGGAGGACCAAGGGCAAGGTCTGTCAACCAATTAGATTCTATATTTTTAGTTTGCTTCATCTGTATTGTCTAGGTATCAAGCACTATAAAACTAAGGCCCTGGAGGAAGTGAGCCTCTCAAATCATGAAAAAGATCTGAGATCCACTTCATCAGAGGGGACCATGGATCCTTTAATAAAGTACTATTGTCTTGGAGCTCTGCCTCAGTTTCTTTTATTGTAGGCTGGACAATTTTGGACCCCACACTAACTATGTGACCCTGGGCAAGTCACTTAATCCCTATTTGCCTCAGTTCCTCATCTGTAAAATGGATCATACTGATGCCATGAGTTGAACATCAGTTGGAAAATGTGCTATATTTCTGGTACTTCTTTACCCACCAGCAAGCAGCAGAGAATTGATCCATACTTCATTGCATCTCAGCTTCGGAGGCTGCATCTGCAAACAGAAAATCATATACCAACACTCCCTCCATTTTGGTCTTGGCTTGCAGCCTTTTCAAGTTGAAGAATTTACCATCAGTGTGGTAGACGACCTTGATGCCATGTTCATCCTCATGGAAAGCATTTGACAACATGGTGAAAACATCATGCTAAAAAGCATGGGAGCAAGCACACAGCCTTGTTTCGCTCCACCGGTGACTGGGAAGGCACGAGAGCATTGTGCATTATCTAGAACCTGGGAAAGCATGCTGTCATGAAATTGATGTACAATGCTGATGAACTTCTCTGGCCAACCAAACTTTGACATAATTTTCTATAGGCCCTCATGACTAACAGGATAAGGTACCAGACAATGAGGTCCTTACTTGAACTAGACTGACAAGCATTCAAACTCTGCTCCAGAGAGTACAACTGCAATGGGCGGGACATGTTGTTCAAATGCAAAACATATCCTTGCCAAAAAGACTATTTTACGGAGAACTCACACAGGGCAGGTATTGACATGGTGGATAGAAGAAGTGATACAAGGGCATTGCAATTGACTGTGAGACATGGGAGACATTTGCACAGGACTGCTCAGCATGACATTCCCACATCAAAGAAAGGGCTGTGCTCTATGAGCAAAGCAGAATTGAAACAGCTCAAAGGAAATGCAAGATGTGCAAATTTAGAGAATCTACCCCAAATGTTCACACAGACTATTTGTGCCTGACCTGTGGTAGAGCATTCTGAGCTCACATTGGCCTGATCAACCACAGTTGGACACATTGAATCTTGACTCAAGCACAGTGATGCCATTTTGGTCCTCTTCGCAAATGAAGGACAGCAACCAACCAACCCACCAACAAATTCCTTAGACAGTAAACAATTTATATTCATATTGAAATAAAGAAATGATTTCGTTTTAATAGATTCTTGTCCTATGATTTGCCTTCTATTTGAGAAGTCTACCGACAGTTGTTTGAGCTTTCTTGCTGGACCTGATGAATACCCTTCTGCTATTTGAGATATTTATTTCCCACTGCTACCAAGTCAAATGACGGAGACAGAGTAATGCAAGGTGATTTTCTTATGTTCTAGAGCCCTCTAGGCCCTCGAGTGCAGCCCTTTGACTGGATCCAAACTTTACAGAACAAATCATTTTATTAAGGGGATTCAGTCAAAGGGTCACATTTGAGGACGAAGAGGGCTACATGTGGCCTCGAGGCCACAGGCTCCCCACCCATGCTTTAGAGGGAGTGTATTCATTATTATACCAAAGCACCATATAATTTCTCTTCCTCTAATTAGGACTAAATGCCTTGATTTCCCTTTTAAAAAGCTTTTATCCAAGTTTCAAAGTTAATTGATTACTTAGTTAATTCAAGTCTGATACTCTTTGCAGACTCTTCAGTAGCTGATGTTCATCTACCTCATTTATTTCACAGCTTCCTAAGTAATGACTCCTATTAGATGCTTTTTCCTTCACCAGAACAAGCAAATTCAAAATCCTATTTTTCAGGAAAATCAATGATGATTGTTATTGTGTGGATTTGAAGCACAAGTGGGATCAGTAACTCAAAGAACCCTGTGTGTGTAAATGATTGAATTTCTGATCCTGGGAGCTAAAAAAAAGCAAAAACGGTCTCTTACACTGTAGAGGCAGCATAGTGGCATAGTAAACAGAGAGCTAGACCGCGAACCAGGAAAATCTGAGTTTGATTCTTACCTCCCACATTTACTAGCTGTATGACCCTGGGCAAGTCCCTCTGCTACCCTCAATTTCCTCCTCTGTCATGGGGATAATGATACCTTATAGAGTCGTTGTCAGGATCTAATAAGATAACATACATAAGCCTTAAAGTGCTATTCTAATGCTAGCTATTATTCTGTCCCTCAGCAGAGTCTATCTGCTTAGTTCAGCCAGTAGTGGGGAAGCAAGGGGTGGTCTTGATGAGGTTAAACCAAAATGATGAAGTAGGGAACCATAAGTTTTTAGGGGTGCCTAAGAACCCAAAATACTGATGCACCTGGTCCTACTGAATGAATTTGACTCAAGCCTTCTCTGCCAAAAAAAGACCAAGTTTATTAAAGTAACGGGTGGACTTTTAGGGAGCCTGCCTTCATGGAGGCAAGATGAGATATATATAGAAAGATTGTGGGAGGGATTGAGAGGTGGTCAAGTAGTCTGGGGTGACGAGAGGAGGGGGGTGACTAGAAGTCAAGACTGCAGGACTGAGATTAAGCTGAAGGTCACCTGGAGATAAAAGACAATACAGGGCTAGGCTAGTTTAAGGGTAACAGAGATTTGGGCCTAGAGATAGGGAAGGCTTGTGGCATCAGGGAAAGACCAGATCAAGTGGGAAGATTCAAGGAGAGTTCAAGGGAGTTCCCAGAGACTGTACGCCATCAGTCTCAGGTACAGAGCTAGAGATCAAGTTAGGCTAGAACAAGGCATAGATTATAGGATCAAAGGTTTTTAACTGGAAGATATCATAGTGAGGACGCAGAGGCTTGGTATTTGACCCGGCAAAAGGTGTAGTAATGAGAATGGCCATGCTGAGAGCTTGGGAGTATCTGTGAATTTAAGTTATCTCCACCATCCCCGACCTGTTTTATCATGAGATATACTCACTTATTTTCAATAGGTGTGATAGGGAAGCCCAAAAGACAAATATGATATTAGATGCCTTTGAAAGTCATAGTATCCAACATGATGTAGGCAGCAGTTCCATTGTGCTCCATTCTAGTTATAGTGTATCGTATCTAGAGTATTGTACTCCATTTTAGGCATTTAGGAAGGGGCATTGACAACCTATATTGCATCCAGAAGAGGGCTACTAGGATGGGGTGGGGAATGGGGACAATGTCATATGAGGGCTGGGTCAGGGACATGGAGCTAGTTATCCAGAAGATTTGGGGAACACGATAATAGTCTTCAAGTACTTGAAGTACTGTCATGTGAAGGAAGGAATAAATTTGTTTTGCTTGGCTCCAGAAGCCAGAAAGATGAGCTATGGGTGGAAGTTTCAAGAGAGGCAGGTTTTAGCTCCATGTAAAGATATATTTATCCCAAAGTAGAATTAACTTTCTTAGGAGGTAATGGGTCTTCATTTTTTAGAGATCTTCAAGAGGATTCTGGATACATTTGTCAGAGCTCACAGATGCTAGAGTTTCAGGGGAACTTAGTAGACATTTAGATGAACCTGTACTTTAACAATAGTCCTGACTAGGATGCACTGGGCCCAATGTTATTGAAGGCATTCCTCTCAAGGTATAACTCTGTGACTTCTGCAGTTCCTTCCAACGCTGAGATCCTACAAATCTGTGATGTATTTTTTTAGCCACCTTCTCCAGAAAGTTCTTGAAGAGAGATTTTCTTCAAGCTCCAAGTAAGAGTGTTATTTCATTTGGCGTTTCTGAGAAATGATTTCATTTCTTTGCCTTTTATTTCTACACAGAGTGGACTATTCAGGGCTCCTTACCCCATAAGGATGATTTAGCCTTTCATGCTTTTTTTACTTATAGTCTAATAAGAAAATACTTATCCCTTCATTATCTACATTGACTGATAGCCATGCTTTTCTGAGTTGGCTTGAAGTGAAGTAATTTCAGTTCTGCTAGGGATGTTTATCTCCTTTATTTCAGGCTATGGCGATAAAGCAATAGTGTCTGTTTTGCAAAAGTTGTTGATCTAATTGAATTACCACAGAGATTTGGCCTTTGGAAGATCTGTAATGGCAATGTGTGATGGAAATTGCTTCCTTTCTAGAACTGCATTCCAAAAGTGTTGGATATAGGATATTTTGGGGCATCAGTTTTAAGGGAGGTCCCCTTCTACTCTTTGCTTGGCCACCTTTCAAAGAATTCTTAGCTGGGTCTCTGATAAAGTAACTCTCTGGTTGGATGATTGCATGATGGTGAATACAAATGTTTCAGTGAAAACAAAACAACAGATGATGTAGTTAAGCTTAATACTGCTTAATAATTATCTAGGACATTGGGATATTTTTGAATTAAGAACATCCTCTGTTTTCCATCCTTCTCCCCAGTGTTTATATCCTTCAAAATTGTGACTACTAGGACTCCAGGTTTAGGAGACTTTCAGAACCTCATTTTCGTTGGGAGGGGTGAAAAGGAGGGCACATTGTCTATTCTGGAAAGAATTTGTGAATGTCATAGAATAGTCATTAGGACACCAGAATTTCCACATTAGGTTTAATAATACTAATGTTGGCTGACATTGATATAGCGCTTTAAAGTTTACAAAGTGCTTTACATACATTATCTCATTTGATCCTAGGCCATTGGTATAATATGGACCCATTTGGAATAATCCCTCTTGATGGAGAGGTACCTCGTGCAAGGAAAGTCAAATACATTATTTTGGCTGCTCACCCTTGCCAGCTGCCACTTATCTTATTTTACATTGAGTAAGCCAGCTGGTCACAGCTGTAGTGATATTATTTTATCCAATAAGGTCTTGTAGCTAAGGCGGGTGCTTCTTACAGTATATAGATCATGGGTGGTAGATATGCCATAAATGACACATATACTGTTGATGAAAGAACTCAGGCAGCTTTATGGCAATAAGGTATATTCATCTTGCCTTGGTTTGCTTTGTTCTGACAATTTGAAAAAGTACAAAAAGCACATTTTACCTTTTTGTTTACCGGATTTGTGGAACGTATTGCTTGGGTTTCACTTAAGGGCTTCCTAAGCACTATGGATGTTCTCTTTTCCCTTCCTCCCATTATTAGAGTAACTGTGTAATTCCAGCATCAGAGACCTTTGTGATAGAAGAGAACCTGTCTCCTTACTCTTAGTTTATTTGCCCCCTCCCAGGAAAAAGCTATACTCTCCACCACTCACGCTGTACCAACCCACAATTTGTAAGCCCACAGTTCAAATATAGTAGGAAATTTAATTGACAGAAAAAAAAGAAGATGGGAACTATAGAATAGGAATAAATCCCAAGGATGTCACAATGTAAATCCCTGAAGTCATTTAGTCATCAAAATAAAAGTTCTTCTGACTAAGGTCCTCCATGCTTCTTGTCCTTACTTATCATGCCCTATTGGTACTTTATTTTCTTTGAAGGTTTCTTTTACTCTTTTGATGTTTTCTAGGTTTGCAGGATGACCACATTTTTAGTGCAGACTATTTAGTGAAGTGACTTTAACCTGTGGTGTAAGGATCATAGCACTGGGTTCAGATAAACTGAATCTGATTTTGGGGGCTTCCTCTAAATATGTTTTGTCTTGTTATTCAAACCCCAATAAACACAGTTTCCATGAAAATACAAGAATTTGGCTAATGTATAGTGTTATCAAGAAAATTAAACTGCTTTTACCTACCAGGTAAGCACTAAACCAACAATATTTCAGATATGGATAGGGTAGATTTTTATTTATCAAGCAGGAAAACTACAGAAGTCAGAAGGTTGGTTCCTGATACTATAAATGGCAAAAACAAAAAAAAATGTCTCTTCTTCTCTGGTAGGTATCCATTGTCCTCATGGACTATTACTCTGTATAGTTGAGGTCCTTCCTGGCAGTAAAAAGCATTTGGGGTTGCCAGAGAGTTGACTCATTTCCCTTCACATAACCCATGGTATGAGCAATATGCATGTTGTACAGTAAGAAGGTTAGTGCTGCTGGATTGCAGAATATACAGAGAGGAATCTAATGTAAGATGACTGGAAAAGTAGAAAGTTGCCAGATTGTGAAGAGCTTTGAATGTCAAAGAGTTTTGGATTTTATCCTAGAGGTAATAAGGAGCCATAGGAGTTTATTGGTTGGGTGGGGAGTAGGGGTAGTGGGGAGTAATGAGGCGGAGCAGAGAGGGTAACATGGTCAGACCTGAACTTTTGGAAGATCACTTTGGTAGCTGAGTGTAGGATGAACTTGAGCAGGGAGAGACTTGAGACAAGGAGACCAGTTATTGTAGTAATGAAGATGAGAGGTGATGAGAGCCTGTTGCAAGGAGGTGGTTATGTGAGTTTAGAGAAGGGGAGAGATGTGAAAGATATTGTGGAGGTAGGAATGACAAAATTATGCCACTAAATTCAGGCCCTAATTGTCTCTCCTCTGCACTAATAGACTCTTAATCTTTCAGTTTTCAGTTTTCTCTCATCCCTACCCCTTTCCCTCTACTGCCTGCATCCATTTTTCTATAGCTACCAAGATACCCTTCCTACAATATGGTGGGTCTAACCATGTCACTACCCTGCACAGAAATCTTCCATGGTTCCCTAGTGTTTCTCTGATCAAATTCAATTTCTCAGCCTAGCATTTTAAGTTCCCCCCAAATTTGGCCCATCTCTACTCTTCTAAACTCAAGTTACACTAATATCGTTTAGGAATCCTACATTCTGGCTAAATTGTATGACTGGTTTTTTCCTGAACTTCACATTCTATATAATGTGTTTGCATATTTACTCTTCTTGTACCTAGAATGTATTTCCATCTATCTTGACCTCTTAGAATCTTTGTTCTTCAAGTCTCAGCTCAGCATCCCCTTCTTCTATAAAGCCTCACTGATCTCCTGAGTTACTTGTGTTCTAATCCTTTCAAATTTATCTTGTTTTAAAATTATTATGTTGTACCCCAGTCTTCTTTTCACCTTGTAATGAAATGTTGATTCCTTGATGTCTGAGATCGCTTTAGTTTTATGTTTGTATTGCCATTGCCTTCTATATAGATAGTAGGTGTTTAACAATTGTAGAATTGTTAATATTCAATGAGCACCTTGATAATTTCAGAATAACAATGGATGCCAAGTAATCTTCTAGGTATTTAGGACAGAGGTATAATAACTTGCTGTTTCACCATTTAACTCACGTCAGAACAACAAATCTCAGAAAAATGGGGTCCAAAATAGGGAAGGGAGGAGGCAGGATTTCTAAACTGTTAGATGATGTATCATTAGATGGATTCGGAACTATTTGAATGGCTAAACTCAAAAAGTAGTCAGATCACCAGTGGCTAGTATAAGGAATTTATATGTTATCCTGTGTTGTTTTGTATTTGTATCATATATTTCTATCAGTGGCTTAGATCAAGGAATAGATGGTATTCCTATCAAATTTGCAGATGACATAAAATTAGGAGGAATACCTAAAACATTAAATGACAGAGTTTGAAACCAAAAGACCTTGACAGGCTGAAATACTGGGATAACTTCAATAAAATAAAATAATAGCACGTGAAAGCTCAGTATGAGTCAGGAGCATGATGTGGCAGCCAGTGAAACTGATACAATTTTGGACTGTGGAAAGAGAATCATATGTTCTAGTAATGGGGAGGGGATAATTCCACTTGAATCTGTGCTGCTCAGACCACACCTGAAACATTGCATTTAGTTCCATATTTTAAGAAGGACATTGATAAGCTATTTCCAGATGTGAAGGGGGAGAATGAATCAGGGGAAGCTCTGATCAATTTGATAAGATCCCTAATAAGTATGATGAGATGACAGAATACTGGCCTTTTGAGGCAAATAAGTGGTGTTTCTTCAGGGAATATGGGTGTCCACTGGTGGTTTGCTGATAGAGTTCAGGGAACTCAAGATGATTTGCTAAATGAGATTCAGGGGAATGGACCTTAATCAGATTAGCCATCCATCTCTTTTGTGTATAAAAGCAGTCTGTGAAACCCAGCTCAGTCCTTCTTTTGCTTTCTTCTCCTTTTCCATTTTGCCTTCCTCCAGAGTGCAGGAAGTGGGGCAGCATGGAGGTGATTTCTCACTTCCTTTCCTTTCTCTTTTTCTTCCTTTCCCTTTCTCCTCTTGACCAAGGAGAATTTGTGCATGCCTGGTAGCAGAAATATGTGACCAAGGTAAACAGATGCATACATGCAGCCTGAAAGAGTGGTTTATTGACAATTTTCTCAAACCCCAACCTTCTCTGTAGAGTTGGGAGGGATTTTGGATTCCTTAAGTAGACAGATCCTGGAATCTAGACTTCTAGGCAGAGAAAAATGATTTCCTGGGCAGTACCAGCTTTGGGAGTTGTCTTGTGGGTAACACTAAGTTCAAGAATTCCTAAGTTTGAGAGCTTAGGGACTGGACCTTTTAGAGAGTGAGAAAACCGCACCATGGAGAGAGATGAGGATTTACTTGAAAGTGCATGAAATGTCTTGTACCCCTCCCCACCAAATGTATTTATTTGTCTTCTGGGAGTATTTTAAACACAGGGTGGCATATAGTTAGGATTTATATTAAGCTTTAAGGTTTACAAGTGTTTTGCAATTATTATCTTATCCCACAATTATTCTGGGAGGTAGGTGTTATCATCCCCACTTTGCTGATGAGGCAACTGAGGCACATAGCATTCAGGTGAGGGTCACATAGCTAGAAAGTTTTTAAGGCTGAATTCAGAGTCGTGTCTTCCTGACTTTATGCTTGGTACTCTATCCATTGAACCATCTACCTGCATTATGACTGTGGATCAGCCTGTAGGAGGGTGGGATTTCAGTGGACAGGAAGAGAAAATAAGCATTTGTTAAGTGCCTACAATGTGACAGGCATGGTACTGAGTGCTCTTACTTCATTGGATCCTTACCTCAACTCAATGAATAGGGTGCTTTTATTATCCACATTTTCCCAGTTAAGGAAATGGAGGCAGACAGAGCTTAAGTGATTGGCACAGGGGAGGCACACAGCTAATATCTCAGGTTAGATTTGAACTCAGGTCTTCCTGACTCCAAGTCCAACATTCTAACCAATGCTTCACCTAGGTGCCTCTAATATGATGTCTGAGCATTGTCCAGCAGCTTTCTGTCTTAAATTCCTCTTAAGCAAATTGTTTAGTTAGTGGGATTAAAACTATTAAAGGACCTTTTGGCCATTGCAAAAATGATCCTGAGGTCAGAGAGTACTAGCTTATAGATTTTGTAGAGAAAGAAATGCAGGTGGTATTTTTAATACTTTCCAACTCTAAAAACCTCTAATTCTCTGACTCTAACTAGATATGTTACCATTCAGCCTAAATTCCTCCATCTATGCTGAAATGGTATAATGAGGAAGTGGTTTAAATTTCTTGTTGATTTAGTAGGATGCATGACCAGGATAACTGTTTTTTCTTCTTTGTCATCACAGGAAGCACATTAAACTTTATAACAAGTCCTAAATATTATTTCTCACTAATCTAATGCATATGATTTAGTATATATGTTTCTACTGAGAGGAACCCCTCCCAAGTTTATTAAGCGTATTAAGAAACCAAGGGAATCACATTGTTTGCATTACAATGATGTGTTGAGTCTGGGAAGGGTAATACATATAGATGAGCTGTTGAAAACTAACTTAACTATTTTCAAATGCTTCAGTTGGAATAATAATGATGTATTTTGAGTTCTTTCATGTGTTTTCCCCTATTCTATTTGTATATTTACACTGTGTCGAATACTATGAGCCTCCAGGCAATGCATGATATAGTGTGATAATTAAAAGCTCTTCAATTTCTATGGTGGAGATATTCCAACCAACAAAATAGCTATTAGATTCTAATTTCCATGAATGTTGTAAGTGTTTCTAAACTAAAATTTTTATCTCCTTCGTGCCCAGTGCTCCGCAAACAGTATCATTGAAGTAGTGTTTAAACGTAGAGCACCAACTCTTTCCCGGCCCTGTGCAAAGCTCTAGGGATATAAAGACACATATGAAACCACCCCTTTTCTCAAGGAGTTCTAGGGAGAGACAACTTGGGCACATATATGTAAAAATAAGATAAATACATATGAAATACATACAAGGTAATCTGTCAGGGGAGCTACATAGCTCAGTGGATAGAGTGCTGTGCCTGGAGTCAGGAAGACCTGAGTTCAAATTTGGTTTCAGACACTTACTAATTGTGTGACCTTGGGACATTTAACCTCTGTTTGCTGTAATCCACTGGAGAAGGAAATGGCAAACGACTTCAGTATTTTTGCCAGGAAAACCCCATGAACAATATTGGCATGCTATAGTCCATGGGTTCTCAAAGAGGCAGACACAACTGAACAACAAAAGCCACAATGTGTTGGGTGGGCAGTAGTAGCTGAGGACAGGGTGTGAGATGCATCAGAAGGTAGTATTTGAGCTGAACTTTGAAGAAACCAGGTATTTTATTTGAGGCATAGGTGAAGAGGGAGTACATTCTAGGTACTGAGGCTATGTGCAAAGGCATTGAGTCAAAGAGGGAATGTCCTGTGGGAGTGACACCCATGAGGCCAGTTTGACCGGACTGGAGAGAATGTGTGAAGGAGAGTGATAGATGTATTTTTAAAAGCTTGGAAATTGTAGATTGGAGCCAGCTTGTGAGGGGTTTCAAATGCCAAATAGAGGAGTTTGTATTTGATCCTCTGAGGAAACTAGAGGAGTTTATTGAGCAGTGGAGTGACATGGTCAGACCTGTGTTTTAGGAACGTTATTTTGGCAGCTATGTGGAGAACAGATTGGAGAAGGAACAGACTTGCGGCAAGAAGGTTACTGCAATAGTATTGAAATGAACGTACATTACAGACCACTTAATGTCTATTCCATTCCATTCATTTATTGAGCCTTGCATATCCAATCTCCTAAAAGTCTCCTTGGTTTGACCTCTACATTCATCCATCACATCTGTGGTCTTTTGTCTATTCACAGGATCCTTAACCTAATCCGGATCTTCATCACTTCTTGCCTGGACTATTGTGATAGTGCCCCAATTGGTCTTTCTGCTTCTATCTCTTTCCTCTCCCATTCTTCCTTTGCACAGCTGTCAAAGTATTATTCCTAAAACACAGGTCCGTATCTCAGGTACTATGAGAGATTCTGGGATACAAAGAAAAAACAATCCTACTGGGATGACATTGGGGGAAACAACATGTGCATAGTTGAATTATAAAATATATGCAGAATAAATATAAAGTAATTTGAGGTTAGAGTGGAGAACACCAGCAACTGGGGAAATGATGAAAGGCTTCATAGATATGAGTAGGTGGTGCAGGGGATAGAATTTTGGGCTTGGAGTAAAAAAGAAGTTCAAATTCAGCCTCAGACACCTATTAGCTGTGTGACCCTGGGCAAGTCACTTAACCCTATCTGCCTTACTTTCCTTAACTATAAAATGCGGGTAATAAAGATAGGTTGTTCTGAAGATCAAATGAACTAATACCTGTACAACACTTAGCATATTAGACACTAAATAAATACTTATTTCCTTCCTTCACAAAGGAGCTTACACTCGAGTTTAGATTTGAAGATCAGTAGGTATTCTAAGGGTTGACAGTAAGGTGGGAAAGCATTTCAGTGAGGGGAGATAGTCTATGCAAAGTCACAGTGGCTGGAAATGGAATGTCATAAGTGGGGTATATCGGGTGAGCCACTATCAACAGGTAGAAGATAGAACAGTCAGTCAGTCAATAAACATTTATTAAGTCCCTACTATGTACCAGATATCGTGCTAAATTCTAGGGAAACAAAGAAGCACAATAGACAATCCTTGTTTTCAAGGAGTTCACAGTTTAATTGAAGAGACAACATGCAAACAGCTATGCACAAGGAGACTATATATAGGATAAATTGGAAATAATCAGTAAGGGACGGGGAAAGGCTTCCTGTAGAAGGTGGGATTTTACCCGGGACTTGAAGGAAGCTGGGGATTCCAGGAGGTAGAAACGAGGAGGAAGAGCACTCCAATTATGGCAAATAGTCAGGAAAAATGTCTAAAGTACATAGGTAGCATAACGAGAAATCAGTCAATAAAGATAGATTAAAACCAGATTGTGAAGGGCTTTAAATGCCTAACAAAGGAGTTGGTATTTTGTCCTAGTGAGCAAGGGAGTGGCGTGTCCTATGCCTATATATCTATTCATAGTAATATTTCTTAAAAATAAATTGAAAATGAAAGCAAGAAAAGAACATTTGACTTTGAACTCATAGACTAACTTTTATACATTGTAGCTGTCCCCTCTTGCTGTACACAACTGCTACCTTTGGGGCTTTGTTCATTTTACAAAGAAAAAGCATGTTTTGACCCTATCAAAAAACCTGCAGGAAGTCAGGTTGAAGTCTGTTGAAATCAATCTGTGAAACTAGTGGAAAGAAACTCTGCCTTTCCTGATATTATGTTTTTATTAGGTTTTCATGGAAATTTACTTCTCAGTAGGAAAAGGAAAGAGCACTGGTGTTGGAATTAGATAGTCTGGGTCAAATTCTTACCTCTGATACTTTTTACCTGTGTGACCTTGGGCAAGAGTTTCAATTTCCTCGTCTGTAAAATGAGGGGGCTGGACTAGATGGTGTTTGAGGACATGTTCAGCTTCAGATCTGTGATCCCATGTGACAAGCACTGTGCTCAACACTGGGGACAAAAATTAATATGATCTAGCCCCTGCACACAAAGAGTTGATGTCTTACTATGGCAGATGGAACATGTTCATAGTTAAGTATAAGATACATCAGGTCCTGATTTGTGTGAATAATTAATTCCTTCTGAAGTGTTGACACAATTGAATTCATGCTATTTGAAATTATAATAATATAAAATATAGTAATTAGTTCCAGCCCAATGGAAACATGCAGTGTGAATTCGAATAATGTAACCATTTCAGGGTATTAATTATTCACACTAATTTGGAACTGAATGTAGGACGTAAGGTGTGATGACAGCAAAGAGGAGATACAGGTAAGACACAAGAAATTCTAAGATTTTTTAAGATGGGAAGAGAGAATATTTTCAGTTGTGTATAGTAGTGGCAGGGAATCAGGAAATGCTTCACAAAGGACTTAGCAGCTGAGATCAGCCTTGAAGAAAGAAGATTCTGAAATGTAGAATTGAATAAGTCAGTAAATCAGCTATCATTTATTAAACACATAATATGTGCCAGGCACTGTGCAAAGGACTGTATAATGGGAGGAAGGGAGTATGTTCCAGGCATGGTAGACGGTCTGTACAAATGAATGGGGACAAGGAAATGGCATGTCAAGTTCAAGGAACTGTTGGCAGTTCAATCTAGAAGTACCTTAACACTTCAAGGACCCGTAATTTCATCCATATAGGCTGCCTTATGTAATGCTGATTGTAATTTATTAGATGCATTAATGGTGTGACCTTGGGCAAGTCATTTAACATCTCTGGGCTTTAGTTTCCACATTTGTAAAATGAGGGGATCGGACTTTAAGGTTCTTGAAAGCTCTTTCCAATTCCAACTAAGAGTACATAAATGGCTATGACCAAAGGAATTTATCACCTTGTGGTCAACACTTTGCTGATGAGCCTCTCTGAATTTAGTCCAGTCCTTATATGAGAGCTGTATAATCCACCTCCCAAGGCCTATGCTTGAAGCCTAACTTGATAGGATCAACTCAATCTTGTACCCTGATAGCAGAGTCTTTGAGAACCAAGGGTCATTTTTATCAGAATTGGGCTTTGTTGGGGGAAAGGAATTCCACATTTGGTTACAAAGCAAAAATATGTATCCACTTAACCAGATGGTAATGAGTAAAAGTAAAAAGATAAATAAGGGTATGTCTAAGAAGGAAATCACATGACTAGTCAATAGTTTTACAAAGCAATTTCTGGCAGCTAATTTTAAAAAGTCTGTAAGGGGGCCAGGCAGGATAGTGTGTGTGTGGGTGAAGCTAATGTAGACATTCTTGCTTGATTTCACATAGAAAAGGAATTTAGATTTATTTTTCCTTAGTCCCAGAGTATAGAACTAAGACCAAATGTTTGGAAGCTATAGAGAGTCAGGGTTCAGTTAAATATAAGGAAGAATGTCTTAAAAATTAGAACTAGATAAAATTAAAATAGTTTGTCTCATGAGTTCTTCTGTTTCCCATCACTGTCAGCGATCTCATATTAAGTGTGAAAAGTGCTTTATATACATTATCTACTTTCGACCTCGCAATAACCTAATTTATGGATGAAGAAACTGAGACTCAGAGAGGTTAACTGATTTACCCATGGATACAGAGTAAGTTTCAGAGGCAGGATTCTAATTCATATATCAAGTCCAGTGCTATTTTTACTAAGCCATGCTATCTTTTATATCTCTTCCTACAGAAAATGGAGCTGGAAGGGGAGTGATAGGTAGTGATGGTCTGTATGAATAACACTTTCTACTTCTGCCATGTATACCTTAAATAGAACCCTGTCTTATTATATAACACATGAGGGAGCTGGAATTTTATTGATATGAGTATTCTTTTCATTGCTACAAATCATCACCTATCTATAACTCAGTAGATGGTTTTTGAGAATTGCTAGGTGGTATAGCCCTGCACTTGAAATTGGGGATGACCCAAGTTCCATACCTAACTCAAGACTACCAACTCAGACCGTAGGCAGTCATTTAACCTCTCTCAGTCCCAGTTTCAGTATCTATAAAATAAGGCTGACAGTAGCATCTACCTCACAGAATTGTGAAGATCAAATGAGAAAAAATATATAATGTACCTTTCAAACTTTAACGTGTCATATAAATACTATCTGTTTTTGTTGTTGCTGTTGACTGGTCCCCTTACTACATACAGACTTGCAACTCAGCACCAGACCCATAGGAAAAGCCTTTTTAACTGCTCTCATAGCCTTCAAGAAAGCGGGGTAACCAACATATCACAATGACGTGTTGATGGAAGAATTTAGTGGAGGACAGAGAGCCAAAAGGTCTTTGAATGAGGCCAATGAAGGAAAAGAAAATACTAACAAACAGGAAAGCAGAAATCAGCAGACCTCTCAATAATAGCAAAGTCACAATTTGGGTCCTTCATCATTTAGAATATCTCTCCTGGTAAAGAAGAAAAATTCTCTTCTTGCTCCAGAGACATGTTGGGTAATTCAAACATCACAATCAGGGAGAGTCAGAGAGAGGTTTAATCCTCAAATTAGTTCGAGATGGGAGTTAAAAGTGGGACCAGGGAAGCTGGCAGGACAGGAATGATTAATGAGACATTAGTTCTTAGTCCTTTGCCATGATAAGCTTCACAGACATTATTGAGGGCCAGGTTTTTAGCTCCTAGCATTTGACAAGACTTAGGGATATCTTGGTTACCCTCTGCTGGGTGAACAATCCCGGAGCTTTATAATTTAGCGGTTTTATGGGCCTCTCGTGACATTTGGAAAGTATCATTTTTGCTATTCTCACCACCGTCTCCAAGCCAATAAGCATTTCTACCCTTTCCATTCCTCCATATACTTTGCATCCTCTGAAGACCTTTTTAGTCTTCATTAAGATTTTAAAACCAGTGTGTCAGATTCTGATGTTCCTGCTGGTTTAAGGAAAAAATGCCCTACTAATAAATTACAATAAATTGTCAGTCTCAACAGGTCTCTGACCTTCAGGCAGTGGGGGGTTGTATGCTACACTTCATTTCCCTCCCTTTGCACTGGAACAGCTTCCCTTGCTTTTAGCCTATGCCCTTGATTTATGGGTGGGCTACCAGCGAGACAACTCACCTGCAAAAATAGTTCACGCTGTGGTGTTTATTATACTAAGTAGGTTTCATGCTGGCTGAGGGTTTTTACAAGGGAATGGAGCTGCTGTCAGGCCTTCCATCATCTGAGCAAAGCTGGCACCAAAATTCTCTCACATTTCAGTCTATTAAATTTAGTGGGGGCAGGCAGAGGGCACAGCAAGCATTGAGGTTGTCTCACTCAAGGTAAGTCTGGCGGGCCTGCAAATTAGTCTTAGGTAGGTGAAATGTACCGATAGAACAACAAAATAAAAAGAAATATGCACAAGATTTCAGAGTAGCTCCCCACCAGCACTGAGATGTGAAAGAAGGAAAGAGATCTTTAAAAAATTTCCACAAACTTTTTTCGAAATCTAAATTATCATAAGACTAGTAGTTTTAAAAGGCTGATTTTCATATATGTTACGTTAATTGAAATCTGTTCAGTTGTTTTCATTGCTTGTAAAAGGGACATCCCAGGGGCTGGACTCCAACAACTAAATAATGGTCTTCTTGTTAGATGGCAGGTATTCTACAAGAGCTGTCTTCATTCTGTGTCAGTGGGGAATTAAGGTGTTGGCTGCTATTTTGGAAGCAGCTGAATCATAGTCCCTTGGTGGGAGATTTGTATCTTTGCCTCAGCACAGTTCCAGGAACATAGCTATAAGTTTTTAGTAAGTGCTAATTGATTGATTGACTTTTTGGGGGAAAAAAAAGCATTTTTACTGATACCATCACCAATACTTCCTTAGTATCCCCTCCCCAGCCCTCCCAGAAAGGGATACCATATAACAATATTTTGAAAAAGCAAAGTTGATCAATAGACAATTTTTTTTTTGAGAATTCATGCTATGTTCCCATTAGTAGATCTCCCACATCTGCAAAGGAGTAGGGGAGGAATGGAGCCAGGCTTATATTTGTAAGTTTGCAACATTCACTTTTGATAGTTTTGTGGTTGTTCTTTCCATTTGTAATCTTTTAATCATTTTGCATATTGTTTTCTTGAGTCTGCTTAGTTCATGTCGATATTTCTGTGCTTCTCTGTATTCATCATATTTCTCATTTCTTACAGAACGGTAATATTCTATTATGTTCACGTACCACACTTTAGCCATTCTCCAATCAATGGGCATCTATTTTGTTTCTAATTCTTTGATATCACAAAAAGTGCTATTAGAAATGTTTGGATGTATAAAGGAACTTTCTTCTTATCCCATCTGTCCTTGGGATGTATGCTTCGAAGTGGAAACTCTGAGTAAAAGGATAGGGATACTTTAGTCATTTTATTTGTATAACTCCAAATTAATTTCCAAAATGGTTATACTGATTCACAGATACACAAGAATGTATTAGTGTGCTGATCTTGTCACAACCCTTCCAAGATGGATTATTCCCATCTTTATCACTTTTACAACTAGTTCACACAGTGATTAGAGTATGAGACTTGGAGACAGGAAGCGTTGAGTTCAAATCCAGCATCAGATATTTACTAGATATGTTACTCTGGGCAAATCTCTTACTTTACCTTGTTTGCCTCAGTTTCTTCATCTCTATGATAGGGATAATAACAGCACCTACTTCACAGGATTGTTGTAATGATCAAGTGAGATTATATATGCAAAGTGTTCTGCAAACCTTAACCATCAACACAACATTTCCTTCTTCTCATCACATTTCTTTCCAAGGAGGACAGAATCTGTGATATTTTCAAATTTCCAGTAGAGATTTTAACTGAGCAAAATCCATTAGAATTGTTGGGAGTCAAAATGCATAGGAGTTTAGAAAATATATAGCTTTAAGAACTAAAAAAAATATACGAGTGTCTAGAATAATATAAATGAGCAGAAGGTCAACATCCAGTAATCATAATGGTCAATATTGATGCAAGGGAAGGCAAAATGGGAGATGTGGAGAGGGGAACAGAAGGGAAAGTGAAAAGAAGGGAAGGGAAAAGAAAGAAAGGGAAGAGGAAGAGAAAGTGAAGGGAAAGGAAAAGGGAAATGGAAAGAGAAGGAAAAGGGAATTATTTAAACTTTCTCTGACTGAACCTCCTTCTTTACTTAATGTTGCCCTAGAGAACCTCTCTCCTCTCTAGAGATCATAAGATCTAAGATTACAAGACTACATCTGCAAGATTCCTTCATATCTTCTCTCTTTACTCCCAAGTCTGGAATAACTATATCCATTCTCTTCTCGGCCTTAGATCTTACTTCAGAATGATTTCCTTTTCATATTCTGGTCCTTTGCTGTGGGATGAACCTTTCCTAGATCTCAGTTCATTAATTGAAATAAGTACACTTTAGGACCAATTGACAAATGCCATATGATCCAATTGCCTCCTTGTGTTCAGGTTACTGTGACATATCCTGTCTCCCAACTTCACCTCCCCCCATCCAATAATTTGCTACAATCCAGGGTTAAAATTAGAAGAATCTCTTAAACACTCAGTAATAACAGTTGAACATACTTACTGTTAATGAGGGCAGGAGAAGGGCCGTAGCCCAAGATAAAATATTAAATATGGTAGGTTAGGTAGATCAATAATGAGGGTTAGCCAAAACCTTAACTAGAACTGACACAGCCTGGAATGTGAAGCTACAAAATGTTTTAGAAGCTCTGGGAAAGGTCATTAAGTCTTCCATCAGGAATTTCCCTCCTTCCCTGACATATACACATTCTTTCTAAGTCCACTACTCTGGGACTGCTGTGAACTTAGGTATATTGATTTTCAGATAACTCTGGGAATTTTGAGAAGGTGCAGGAGGATTTCCAGGATATCGATGTGTGGGCATCGAACCAATATACTTTATTATGGAATGATGACAACCCTGGGCTCTTGAAGAAAGTAGGTTGGTTTCAGAAAAATGAACTTTTTCTTTTTTCTTTGCCATAGCAGCTCAGGAATGCTTGTCTCTGAAGGCACAAAGGAAATTGTGAGATGTGTCAGTGGAGGTATATATGAAGAATAGTTACACCTCGGAATAGTCTGTTTTTTATACTTTACTTTTGGAAGCTTTCTACTTTTTGGATTTCATAAGATATGTCTCTGATGGAACAAAAAAAGTGTGTATGTATATGTTTATATACTTGTATATTATAATATGTGTAGTTGTGGAAGGTACAACAGTTTAATGCAGTAGACTCCAATTTTTTTTTCATTCATGTGCCTCTCCCCCTAATTTTGAACGTATACCTTCTTATATGTTTGTATTTAATTATTCATAAATTATATTCATTCAATAATGCACAGAGAGGAAGTATGGTGTAGTGGATGGAGAGTTGACCTCAGAAACAGGAAGACCTGGATTTGAGTCCCTCTTCTGACACATACTGCCTATATGACCCTTGACTAATCACTTAACCTTTCACTGTTCTAGGAAATTCTCTAAGACTAAGTTACAGAGAAGGTGATGACCTGTAGTATTGGTAGATTATATTTCCTCATTTGGGAGAGTCACCTATACCAACAAAATCACTGGTACTGTTTCTCTCCCTACCACCGTACTATTACTACCACTAAATGCAGGTGCTGGGGTAGGCTTGACTCAGATGCTGTTAATTAAAGTTCAAAGTTGAATGAAGTGAGTCAGTCATAGTAATCAAAAGAGGTTAGTCCTAACGTAGAAAAGATGCTCAATAAGCGTATCATAAGTCCTCTTTGAGAATGAAGGACCAACAACAACAAGAAATGTGCAGTTTTATGTGCGGTTACTGCCCAAGTAGGTTATGTGTGTCCACATGAGTCTGTCTAGATATGGTTCTAGAGATAGATATTTAGGGATAGATTTCTCTAGAATCTCCTTCCCCTCCATTGTTCTCCAAGGTGGACTTTGATTAATGGCAGAGAGGGAAGTAGGGGGCAGAGGCTAACCACTCTGTTCTCACAGAGTGGGTGTATTGGGCTAGAATTAAATCTATTTGTTCCCTTAAATATTGTTAGTCTAGGGGAAATTTTAGGTTAAAGCAGTGTTACTGATCATTATCCCTTAACAAGGAATGATTACTCTGATTATATATCAAAGGAAGAAGGGTTGACTCTCTTCTCACCAGATCCCAAATTCACCAATGAACACATGTAACAAACGGTGAATAAAGCTATTTATCCTCAATCAATAGCAAAACAGAAATCAGAGAAAATATACAAAAGAGCATATACAGGGTATATACAGGGTAAATGAACTCTCCCATAGGGAGTAAGATAACTCAACTCAAACAAAAGCGAGAATCTTAGATCTCACTGAAGGGGAAATTCCCTGAAGTCTCTAGTACAGTAAACTGGCAATAGATATGTGATCCAAGTGCTATCTCCTCTATATGTTGGCTTCTTTTTCCCAGAGTCTTTCTCTCCCTTCAGGGACCTGAACAGGCTCTGGAACTGTATTTCTTCTCTCATGAAGCTGAAAGCCAGACCAGAGTCTCTCTTCTCTTTAGCTCTTGCTGACTCACCCGTCATGTAGGCACAAACCACCAAACAATCTTAACTAATGCAGATAGTCCCATGCAAATGGTCCTTTGAGCCAAGAGTTATAAGAATACGGTAAGAGCTCAGACATAAAAGGAAACTCACCTGGTCGGTTGGCAAGGAAGGGTGTAGTGGCTCAAAAGATCATTTGCCAAGTCTAAAAGTCACTCACCTCTGCTGGATGGGCCTGATTATGCTCTGAGAAGACCAAGAAGCCACATCAATGCATCCAGAGGCTACTAGGAAGCTGCAGTTGAGCTTTGGCCAATCCAGTCTCTGGGACACTTTTGTTGCCTTTTAGAGAAAAACAGCCTAATTCATGTTGCTGTGGGAGAGAAAAACCCTGGTCTATCCCAATAGATGTGGTTGTATTAAAGACAAATCTCATGGTTAGGCATTACAGGAATGGTGAAAATTTTTCCACCTTTTAATTTATTTATTATACATTCTTTGGGGTCACTTTGAAGACCACTGACCACTGGTATAACAGATATAGAACTGGGCTCATGAGCCAGGAATATATGGATTTCAAGGCCTCCCTCCGGCTTCAAGATGTCACTTAATATCTTGGGACTTCAGGCAACTCTCCAAGACTATAAATTGCAGTTCAGGTAGCAACCTGATCGGCATTGCTGGTAGAGAAAGTTCCTAAACAGGAGCTCCTTAACATCAATGAAATCACAGGTCTGGTAAAAAGAAAGTAGTTGTGTTTATTTCAAAACACACAGAGAAAATTAAAAAAAGAGTCCAAGTGTTTACCAGAAAAATCATTTTCCTTTGAGCAGGAGACCTCTTTAATATAATTTGCTCAATCATTGGAAGAAAAGGAACTCAATGTATACCCTTATTTAAATGTAAAGCTAAGATTTTCAATTACTTCATACCTCTGTTAGTAATTAGATTCTCTTTTACATTATAGTTATACCAGTAAATCTTCTCTTTCCCTAGTTGCTTATTGGCACATTAAGCATAGGGTCCCAGTCCTATTTATCCTTGTCTCTCCCTCAGCATCTAACTTAGGATTTTGCATATGGTAAATACTTGGTAAGCATTCATTGAATTTGAATTTATTTATTGAAGCCCTTTTGTCTTTGGAGCAATTGTTCTTGCCTTTGTGTGCATAGGACTGGACCATTTGCAAATATGTAAGATTTTGCATGTAGATACTGGCATATGATTATTTCCCAGAGTTTTATTCCTTTACCCCCGATTGTAGAGCTACTTGGTGAAGGGGTGGTGTTGGACAGAGGTGGGGGGGGGCGGGGAAGAGATTTTAAAAAAATCTTTCCCTGAAAGGATTTTAAAAATGATTTCAGTTGAAGTCCTATGGAGCACAAGTTTAAATGGAAAGAAAATGGATCTGTTTTATCTGCTTACCACCATGTATGCTAATATTTGATCATAGTGCTTTTTTATGACTGCTAAGAAAATAATGAGCTAGTCAGAGAAGAATTTTTCTATCTTATTTAAGTTGGGCATTACACAGTTGTGCTATAAATACAGAATTGAGATCACACAGCTGTGTCCATAAATCAAACACACAATTGACTTTGTGGAGATGATATTAAATGTGAAATGTTTCGTGAATTAGATATGTGCAACTTTTTCCATAACAAAATGTTTTGGGGTTGAATTATCTCTGAACTGTTTTATCTTTTGGAGTAAGAAAATAGTTTCTTAGAAGTATCCATCTTATCTACTTATCAACACAAACAAGACAACAGATACACTCAAGCCTAATATAATAGGGATTTTTTTTTGATGCCTTGAAATTAGGGCATTTAATCTGAAGCACTTGGAAAATACATCACACTACACAGAAGATAACTTCAATAGTTTAAGATGGCCCCCTTTCCTATTTTGCTTTTGTCTTTTTCCATTTACAATTATAGATTAGAAAAGAAAGGATATTGCCTAGGAATAGAGTTATTTGATTTACTCCACCTGGAATGTATACATTTTTTTCCCTTTATATCAAAGGTGGGTAACCTCTCTTAGGGTGCCAATGCTATAGCTAAGAGAATAATTTCTACACTGAAAAACCTTTCTCATTGTCTTATTTGGTGTGAAACCTCTAAAGATTTAAGGGTTAAAGGAGTTGAAGAGCTATGAACAATGGCAACCAGCTAGTTAACATTGTAGTGGACTATAGAAAACAAGTGATAACCCTCAGATGGTCTTTGACCAAGTGAACAATACCAAAATGTTACTTCTGATCAATAATCTAAGGCCAGCTAGCTTCTTTCTCCAATACTTTTATTTACTTTTTTTTGCTCTGTCATTCTCACCATTCCTTTGTATCTTTACCACCACCACCCATCCCTTTTCCTCTCACCCTCTTTCTTCCTCTCCTTTTTTCCTCATCCTCCCCCCAAATCCCCTTAACTAGTCATAATACAGAATTGAAGAACATTTTTTGATTATGATTCACTGTGCTTATTCTTCCATTTAAGTTCAATTGTGGTGCCTCATTAGGGGGTGGAGGTGGCTAGGGAGGGGAAGTCAAAGGTTATATGAGTGAGGATAGAGATTGTTTTGTATTTATTTTTGTAAACCCATTGTGTAGCATAGAGTCAGGCAGTTGCTTCCTGAATTGAATCGGGGTATAAGTTCTGACATATTCTAGCAGGCTGGAAAGACTTCAAGTATGGGACCACAGAAATACTCTGTGTCTCTTGTAGTTTTGAATCTGCATTGGTAGAGGGAGTCTGCTCACCAGGGTACTCAACTACCTCAAATAAATTATAGCTTCAGAAATTTGTTTTAAAAGTCATTCCATACCCTTGCTTTCACGACTCGAAGATAACAAGAGTTTCTAATTCTGGTCTATAATTGCCACACTATCATTTCCTTAAAAACCTGAGTTAAAGTGTGCATACTTATCAGTTATTAAAGAGTAAATCAGAATTAATGTCCCTTTCTCTTCTTCCTACTTTTGTAGGAATTTGTGAATGATAGAATAAAAAAATCCACAGCACACATATTAGTTATCGCACAGCTAGTTATGATTACTGTTTATGTCAGGAGATAAAATATCAGATCCCATACCATTTAATTTAAGATTGACTAGCTTAAATTTAAATAATCTACAGGTGGAAGTCTGTTTTATTCTAGGACTGGTATATAACTACCCTAGAAAATAAAGAGTACACTTTGAGGACATGACCCATGGAATATTGACTCTGGAGGAACTTTAGAAATCATTTAGCTTAAAGGAGAAAAAATCCTCAGAGAAGTTAGGCAGTGTCCAAGATCATGATGGTAATTCCAAAGCTAGGACTAGAATCTAGGTAGCTTAATTTTAGTGTTCTTTCCCCTATACCATGGTGAAACCGATAATGAACTCTAGTGGTTTCCTGAGAAAAAAGGACTAATTTTTTTAAATTTAATTTTGATAGATTGAGGAAATTTAGTAGAACTGAGAACCTCTTAGAGATGGGGCTGTTTTGAGAAGTGTAGGACAATGGAAAGGTCATTGGTTTTGTAATTAGAGAACAAGAATTTGAATCTTGAATCTGCTACTTCTTTGTCACTTAGGGCCTCTGGGACTTAGTTTTTCCTCTGCAATATGATTGAGTTGGGTTAGATGGCTTCTAAGGTTTCTTCCAATCTCTAAATCTACCATCCTACAATCCCATGAATTTGTGAGTAAATTCTACCTACTCGCAAAAGATTGAGACAGTAGGATTCTGGGAAAGTTGAATGATATAGGTATTCTTTTCTTTGTAGACATGAAAGCCAAGTTGAGTTTCTATAGGTTCATCAAGTGAGCTCCATTGGAACCAAAATTAACTTTGTTAAAAAATATTTCTAATGTCAATATGTAGGGAATAAAGGATAATAGTTTTTCCTTGAAACACCAAAGAAGTGATTTTTTTTAAACCCAATTCTTTCAGTTTGAAAGCAAAGCCTTTTTTAAAAAAATTCTCCAATTATTTGTGCTTTCTACCACAAATTACTAGGTAATTTACTTGTGCACATTTACCTGCCCAGTAGAATTCATCCTTGAAACAAGAGACTGCTTTATTTTATATCTCTATCACCAAGCTGTACATAGTAGGTGTTTATTTAATATCTGTCAAATTGAATTGGATAGTAGATAGCTCAATAAAGCTCCTTTGATCAGTAGGTTCTTATTGTCTTGTACTAATGAATCCGTCTTCCCATATTGTCTCCACCATTGACTGCTCCTATTTTTTGTTATCTTATCAGAGTTGTTTTCATTTGCATTTCTTTTCCTATTAATGGATTGAAGGCTATTTTTAGTTATTTATTAGTTATTTATTAATAGTTTTCAGTTCTTCTTTTGATAACTGTTCACATCCTATTTTTAGTTATTTATTTAGTTATAGTTTAGGCTATTTTTAGTTATTTATTAATAGTTTATTAATAGTTTTCAGTTCTTCTTTTGATAACTGTTCACATCCTTTGACCATTTATTGAGGAATGTCCTCCATTCTTAGATCTTTGTCAGTTCCATATATCAGAAAGATATCAGACATTACTAGCGATTTTTTTATATAAAAAAAGTTCCTGCATTCAATGATTTCTTTTGTTCTATCTGCGTTACCTCTGGGCAAAATTTTTAATTTTATGTAGTAAATATATATAATCTTTTATGATTGGCTTTATTCTTTGGTCAAGAATTGTCCCCCTAACCACAGACACATTGCTTCTGTGATGACTAACTTCTATAGACTTGGCTCTTCTCAACAATGCAAGGTTCTAAGACAGCTCCAAAAGACTTATGATGGAAAAGGCTATCCACATCCAGAGAAAGAATTATGGAATCTGAATACAGATTGAAGTAAACTATTTGCTCTATCTTTTTTATTTTATTTTATTTTTGGTTTTGTTACATGTTTCTCATGGTTCATTTCATTGGTTATAATTCTTCTTTACAACCTGATTATTGGGAAAATAAGTTTAATATGAAGGTGTACATAGAACCTATATCAGATTACATGTGTCTTGATGGGGAGAAGAAGGGGGAGAAAATTTAGAACTCAACTTGTGGAACTGAGTGATGTAAACTAAAAACAAATAAATTAATTAATAAAAAAAGAAAAAAAGACCTCCCTCCCCCAAAGAATTGGCTCTCTTCTTCTTAGAGCCATCTTGTCGACTTCCATTGTGCCATGAGAGCCAAATGGAGGAGAAAGCAAATTCGTAGGCTGAAACACAAGAGGAGAAACATGAGGCAGAGGTCCAAGTAAGCAGACTGTGCTAACCATGGAGGCCGTGGGAGCAGAGATGGAATGACCCTTGGTGACATTCTCAGGAAAGCAGAAACCTTCAGGAGAAATCACCCACCCAACGAAAGATCCTACCATCTGAAAAAAAAAAAACTCTTGCCACCATCTTACCACCTCCCTGACCGAAGGACATGCCATCCTTTAATGAAAATTCCACCAGCCTGACTTTTGACTTTGTGCCATGGGACTTCTGTCATTCTGGACTGATTGTTTTCTATGTGGCTAAGTGTAGCACACCTGTATGATAAATCCTCAGTACTGTCTTGCGTGAAAAAAAAAAAGAATTGTTCCCCTAGCCATAACAGTGAAAGGCATTTCCTTCTTTATTCCTCAATTAAAAAAAATCCTATGACCTTTAAATAAATTTTTTCTTATCTTTTGGTTTTATATCCTTAAATTTCCTAATATGTCTCTATTATCTCTCACCCAGAAACCTATCCTTTACGATAACAAAAAGTAGAAAAATACCATATAGCAAAACTAACCAATACATCATAAAACATATGTAGTGTTTGCTTATACAGTCCCATACCTTTGCAAATAAGGGAGAACAGTACATTATACATCTCTTATTTGGGGACCCCCTAGATCATTATGACTTTTTAGTGTACAGTTTTGATTATTTTATGATTATTCTCTCCACTTGTATTATTACAGTCATTGTTTTCTTGCTTCTGCTTATTTTGCATCAATCCATAAAAGTCATCCCATGTTTCTCTATATTTATCATGTTATTTCTTAGATTGCAGTAATATTAGGTTACACTCTTATATTATATCTTGCTCTTCTAGTCTCAGTCTATTTTGTTTACATTTCTTTGTGGCCCAAAGAAGGGCTGTTATAAATATTTTAGTGTATATGGGATCTTTTTCATCATCAACTTTTTTGGGGGTATGTGCTTATCAGAGGGATCTCTGGGTCAAAGGGTGCGGACCTTTTAGCTACTTCCTTAACATAATTCCAAAATGCTTCCCAGAATGATTGTAACAATTCACAGTTCCACCAACAGTATATTCATGTAACTGTCATTCCATAACCAATTCTGCATTGGCTATTCTTTTATTTGATTATTTTTGCCAGTTTGCTAAGAATATCTTTTCCTCTTTTATTGGGAGAATAACTAGTTCATATATAAAAAGACATAATTTATATAAAATGCTTTGCAAACCTTAAAGCTCTATACAAATCTTTCATTTGTTTTTCAGTCATTTTTCAGTTCTGCCCAACTCTTTGTGACCCTATTTGCTATTTTCTTGGCCAAGACACTGGAGTGGTTTGCCATTTCCCCTTCCAGCTCATTTTACAAATGAGAAAACTAAGATAAACTGGGTTAAATGACTTGCCCAGAGTCACATAGCTTGTAAGCATCTGAGGCTGGATTTGAACTCATGAAATTGAGTCTTTCTGACTCCAAGCCTGGTGTTCTATCCCACTATTCCACCTAGCTGCCCATGTAAATAAATAAATCTTAGCTATTATATATTTGTGTTAGCTTCCTATATATCTTGGGGCAAAAACATTTGATGGAAATTTTTTTTTTCTAATGGACTGCTTTCCTTCTTGCCCTGGTTACATTAATTTTGTTCTTGCAGAAGCTTTTTGATTTGGTGTAATAGACTGATTTTATCTTTTGAGATCATTTCTATGTCTTGTTTCATTAAGAATTCATTCTTTTGGGGCAGCTAGGTGGCACAGAGTAGAGCACCAGCCCTGGAGTCAGGAGGACCTGAGTTCAAATCTGACCTCAGACACTTAAGACACTTACTAACTAGCTGTGTGACCTTGGGCAATTCACTTAACCCCAATTGCCCTGCCTTCCCCCCTCCAAAAGAAAAAGAATTCATTCCTTTGCAATAACTGTGAAAAGTGGTTAATCTAGTACTGATCTAATTTTTTATGTTGTGATTTTAACTACTCAGAGTATATAACCACTTTGAGCTATTTTGTATTATATGCTATAAGATATTTATCTAAATCTAATTTCTGCCAAGATGCTTTCTAGTTTTCCCTGAAATTCCCATTAAATAAACAGTTCTTCACCAAGTACTTTTTGTTCTTTGGGTTATTGAGGTCAGTTGTTTCTTCATTATCTAGTCTGTTAAAAACCAAGAACCAATGAGTTGTGATGATCATGGCTTCATAGTATAATTTGAGGCCTAGAAGTTCTATTCTTCCTTCAGTATTACTTCAAGAAAATTATTTCCCCTGAAATTGGGCATCAGTGAATTTTGCCATTATTTTTCCTAGCTCTGTAAAGTATAGCATTGGTGGTGAGATGAATGAAAAGCCTGAGTTTCGGTAATTAGTAATCAATTTATTATTTAGACTAGCTGATAATCAATAAATTGATGGTCAGTGATTTCTCTTGGTAATCAAAGACAAAATCATGGGAGTCATTGAATGCTTAAATACCTTTGGAAAAGCAGTACCATGATAGGTGGAAATCAACCCTGACTGGTGAACAATCAATGAGAGGGTAGACACATTAATGAGGTGGGCTAAAAGTTTTTAGCTCATCTTGCTGAGAATGTGGCTTGATCATGAGACTCAGCTCCCTCCAGCAATCCAGACAATGGAATCCACCTCTATGCAGACCGTTCTGGTTGCTTTTCTCCTTCATGAGCTAGGTTCTCCTAGACTTCAATGGAGAGGTACAAGGGCATGGGTTTAATGCTTTAGGTTTGGAATTCACCTAGATTAGATTCTGTTTGTATTATAAACAAAAGTAAGGTCCTCTAGTTAGGTGGGGTTCTACCCAAGACCTAGTAGCATCCTCCTGGAGGATTTGTGCAATCCCATCTGTCAGCAATGTCCTTTAGAGACTTTCTGGCCCGCCTATGGGGGCTGGTCCCTGAATGAGGAAATAAAGGGAAAAAATCTGAATCTTAATTTAATAATTGGTTATTAACATAATAGAAAAGTAATCACTTCTTTCAGTAGAATGATATAGCGTGAAATTTGTAAATTAATTTAGGTAGTAGCATCATTTTTTTTATTATATTGGCACTGCTCAACTTTGTGCACTGAATATACCACTACTTATTTAAGCCATTTTTTATTTCAAGGAGCATTTTACAATTTTATTTATACAAGTCAGGATTGTGTCTTGATAGATTGATTCAGGTATTTTATGCATTTTGTAGTTATTTTGAATAGGACTTCTCTTTTTATTATGTCCTCTGTATTCTGTTATTGTTATAGAGAAATGTAGATTTTAGTGGATTTCTTTTGCATCATGCAACTTTGCTGAAACTATTAAGCATTTTGACTAGTTTCTTTGTTGACTTTTTAGGATTTTCCAAGTAAACTGTTGTTTTCAGCAAATAGGGATGTTTCCTCTTTGCTAATCATTATCCCTTTAACTTCTTTCTCTTGTATTTTTGATTTTTCCCTCCCAGTTTGATTTTTTTTTTTATTAAAGAGGCCATCCCTTGACTTAGTTCTTAAAGAGGCCTATTCATTGAATGGTCATTACCTCACTCAAAGTGAGAACCTGAAAAGACCTTAGCCTAAAATGGCCAGGGTCTCCCATTGCATTCTAGCCTATCTCCAGTTATCCTGGTGAATATCAGGCCACTGGACCCAGATGGAGGAGAAAGTGCAGCTGGTGACTTTGCACAGCCCTCCCTCACTCAGATAAAAGTCAGCTGCAAGTCATGTCATCATCTCCTCGATGTCATAGTCCTCTTCAAGAACAAATGACAAACATACAACAACCTGATGTTGCTGGCATTTCTAAGACTGTGTCAAATAATAAGCAAAGGCGGGGGGCGGGGGGCAGAATCCTTATATCTATAGTTATGGGGAAATTTCTACTGTATCCTCATTGCATATAATATAATAATTTTAGATATGTAACTTGCATGATATTTTTAAAAAGCTCCTCCTATGCACATACTTTGTTGGTTTTGTAGCATAAATGAATATTGTACTTTGTCAGAGGTATTTATTTTCTGTATCACTTGATATAATCATAAAGTTTTAGATGTTATTTTTAATGATTATGTTAATTTTTCCTAGTGTTGAACCATTTTTACATCCCTTGATATGAATTTGCCTCAATTATAGTGATTTTTTTCATATATTTTTGTAGCCTTTTTTTGGCCAGGGTTTTATTTTAAAAATTTGAACTAGTATTCATTAATACTATTGGTCTACACTTTCCTTTCTTTGCTTTGTATCTCCCTAGTTGCCTTTATATTCAGGCTTAACAAAACATTTTGCCTCACTCTTCTCTTCCTTATTATCATTAACAAATTCCCTTCATCTTTATGTAAAAAGGAAATCACTCATTTTGATCCTAGTTAAACTTGATAGAGGCTTCCTAGTATAACAGATTTCAAGCTTAGGGCTTGAAATCAGAAAGCAAGTTTAACCTTGTTACTTCTAAAGTTTTTGTAGAAATCTTAACAGATATTTTCTATTTTTCATTTATTTGCTGTTTTTCTTCCAGTTTCATCCCCAAGGGCTCTCAAGATAATATGGCTTAATTAGGTCTTATATCTAGTTTTCTATAAATTATACTTTCAACTATACCACTCTTTGCTATTTTTTGGGTAAGATATGTAAATGAATTTATACCCTAAACAGGTTTTGTGCACAGCCATCATTGCTTGGCAAGTATTCACTTCTGAATGAGGTGATTTCTAGGCTCTCTTCTTATTACAGCAATTACTGTATAGTCGTTAAACTTCCTAAGCAAATGGTGCTAGTCAATGTTGATTTCTATTCCTTTATCTATTTCCCATTTTTGTACATTTGGCAAAACACTTTAAATAGGCTTTTAATTAGGAATTGTTTTCATTGTATCCTTTGTCTTCTCTTTTTTACTTTTCCTTCTAATTTTGTGTTGATTTTCCTTTTTGCTTGAACAAGGTGGTGATCTACACATGACAGTTAATTTGGAAATGACTCCCATATCTGTAACTAGCCATTTCCTGTCTATCAAGATAATATCAAATTACTTTTATTGTGACATTCCTTTATGGTCATCATGACTCTTTCCTAAAGTATTTATTATGTGCATTAGTAACATTTCTCTGTCACCTGCAAGCTGCTGGCCTCTCTTGTTTCTTCATACTGAGCCATATTTACTGACTTTTTTGTGCCTACCTTAGCATTGATATTATGGAATAAGAAATTGTATATTGATTTGATTTGGATAGTCTTATCAAATTCTTCATAGAATCTTTTGACTGATTCGTTCTCTGCAATAGATGTTGGCAGAGAAGCTGCATTATCTTCTTGGTTGATTTTTGATTATGCTCATTTTGACCAAGTGTCTCAAGAAATGATTCTCATTGCATCTGGATACATTATAAAAACACTCTTCCAATACTTTTGACTCTCCAAGGAAAATCTGTGAGCTATCCCTTCCGTTTAACTTCCTTAGGTTTTCTGGTTTTCCTTTATAGCTAAAGTGTTGATATTTACGACTAAATTCCTCTAATTTAATGTCAGCTAAATTGATGTTAATGACAGTTAAACCTACTATCCGTTCATCAGTTATTGTACTAGGAATCTCTCATTTAGAGTATCTACAGTTTAGTTCATGTTCAAAGACCATCTTTAAAATATACGATTCTTTGTTCTCTGTCACTGTAAGAATTCAAGAAGGCTTGGCACAATTGAGAGATAATTTTGTATTTTTTGTTTATTTTATGGGTTACCATGGCCAAAGAATTCATTACTAAGTGGCCGGTCTACTGGGAAAGAACCTTTCTATACTTAACTACACTGGTCCTCAGAAAGCAGAAAAAGACAGTCTTTTGAGGGATTATATTTGAAACTTTTCCAGAATAGTAGAATCTGCCAGAACTAGGTTTCCACTGACATTGCCTTCAAGAATGCAAGATCACCTCCAAGCCCACAATGACGGGGTATCAGAGTGAGAGTTTTGTGAAGCTGTTAACATTTATACAATACCTTACTCACAATAACCATCTGAAGTAGGTAGTATGTGCGATAATTATCCTTTGGGCTGCTGAGGCCTAGAGAGGTTTAATTACTTGCCTGAGGCCATATAACTAGCAAGTGATGGAGTTAGGATTTTAATTTAGGACTTCTAAGACTATGTTCTGTAGAACACCTCTGTAGTACTTTTTACTGTACCTTGCTGCTTCTCTTTAAGCATGTGGTGTAAGAACTGGAAGAAGTGATTTATTTCACTAAGATGAGAGGAAGAAAATTCCCTGAACAGCTTCCAGGCTTTTATGTTCTAAGTTTCTACCTCTTCCAAACATGGATACTTGCAACAAATATGATGTCCTTTAACAAAGAAAGAAAGACAAATGTTGTGCAACATGGCTTATGTCCCTATGCCTGGGCTGGGGAATTGGTGGTGCATTGTGCCAGACTGAGTCACAAATTCTGAAAGTAAGTTGAGGCCCTGTTTAAATTTGGCCCAAGATGTAACTTATTATGTAACACTTGCAGAATACGTATAACTCACACATTTCAGCTGTACAGCTGTGAAGACACCTGTCAATGCCAGCCAGCTCCTCAGATTTCTTGGCTCTGCCTCATTGACGGATCCGATCTGATTCCCTTGGTTTTCACATGAGAGTATTTCCCTCCCTCCCCCAGGTTTGAAGCACAATGGTTTCAATGTATCATCAGGACCTTATGGCACCTAAAATGTGGAAAGGCCTAACGACTCACCCATCTGTTAGCGGCCTGATCCTTTTCATTTATTCAGCGCTTTAGAAAGACAAAGTGATTTACTGTCATTCTTGTAATTCCTTCAGAAATTCCCAAGACGGTTTATCAGCATCATCCTCTCAGGTTTTGATGAGAAGATTGAGACCCATGCTGTTTATAGCCAACTGGCTAGGGGGCCACGCGTAACCCCAAATAAGTGGTTGCTGTTATAAACAAGGGGATTTTTTTCCCCCTGTAGCCCTAACCTAAGCAGAGAGATCAGGGAATCATAGATTTTATAGCAGGAAGAAACTATGGAGGTCATTGAGTCCAAATCCCTCATTTTATTTTATTTATTAATTTTTTCAATGAACGAACATTTATTTTCTCTCCCTCCTCCCTCCACTAGAAAATCAAAAAAAAAATAGTATCTTTGTATCAAGCAAAACAAATCCCATATAGGTACAACTGCCTCATTTTATAGATGAGAAGCTGATCTACAAAGACAGAAAATGATTTACTCAAGATCACACAGCTAAAAGGTATTTAAGGGAGTCGATCATTTGAATTCGTCTCCCTCACCCTAATCCAACATGCTACCTAGTTTGCTGGACATCACTGAAATTTCTACCCAGTCACTAGACACACTCAGGTATGACCTTGTAAAAGGGACAATCTCAGCTTTGAGAGAAACTGGATAAAGATAGAAATTTTCTAGAGAACTAGGAAGTCCTAAGTGTCTTGTCTTAGAAAATATGGAGGAGGAGGTACAGTATTTGCTTTCCCTGTCCCTCCCCACCTCTGGCCATGCCTTTTACTGTCCACAGTCTACATTTCATCTGAAACATAATAAATAATTGTTTCAAGTACAGAAACGTCTTTGTGTGATATTAGCCAAATCGTCATTGTCTGGTTTATGTCAGCCAAAAGCTCTAGATTAAGCCCTGCTAGTTAGTGAATGTTATGTATGTTTGACTGGAAGACAGAGTATACAAGATTTTGTATTTGTGTGGGTAATGAGCACCATGAGTCTTGTCTGGGAATTCAGGTCATACGTTCTGATGACACAGGATTCCAGAACACATTGACCAGGGATTGTTTCTGGTTGGTTCTGCTTTAATGGATTTGATTTGTGCATTTGGGTCCACATCACTGGTTTCCTTCTCTGCTTTTGTGTTTAGCATTTTGAGCTATAGCACTATGGAAAATTGAGTGCAGTAATCACTCTTAGCAGGAGGTTATTCCATCAGGCCTGAGCCAAAGAGTGTCTTAATAAAACCATCTGACTTGGATTTAAATTGGTAAATCAGAAATTGTTTTTCCCCTACTACTGTTATCTAATGCATAGTCATTGGTGTATGTATGGGTGTGCCTAGGCACAACCTAATATCTCAAGAAAAATTTGGTATTTCGCGTCTCATTTTTTTTTTAGGCTCATATTTTTTAAATAAAGTTTAAGCTTTTTAAAAATGAAGTGTAGTTAAGTTTTAGTTCCTTTGACTATCCTTGATAAATGCAAATAACAGCCTTTTTGATTCAGTATTAAATAAATGTTGTCTTAAAAAACTTTCTAAGATTCCCTGGGTGCACACACTAATGAAATATGTTGTGTGGATCTATGTGTATAGTTTATACCATGTTGTGATTAATGATGTAATAGTCCAGTATTTTGTTTTTGTTTGTGTACACATGGTTTGTATTCAGTTGAACCAATCAGTCAACAAGTATTAGGCACCTACTATGTGCTAAGTACCTTGCTAGATGCTGGGATTACAAATATGATGAATGAGATAATCTCTCCTCCTAAATTTCTTGAGGGAAAGGACTAATTTGTGTTTGTCTTTATCCTTGCAAGTAGGGATTATTTTGTTCCTTTAGCAGCCTTTAGTATTACTATGTGCCAGGTACATAGTAGGCCCTTAATAAACACTTGTTGATAGATTGATAACTCACACCTGAAATAGAGTCTAGCACTTACAAAATACTTGTTGAATTCAATTAAATTGGGTGAAACAGTCAAGTTATATCTTCAAGCAATAGAATCTGATATCTAGACCTTGAAGGCCTATATCTCAATAGAAATAGAATGGCTAAACACACGGAAGTATATGAATGTGGTGGAATATTGTAAGAAATGATGAATATAGAAAAGCGTGGGAAGATTTATTTGAACTGATGTAAAGTAAGCAGAATTGGAAAAAACAATATACTCTCTGACTGAATACAATAATGTAAATGGAAAGAAAAATTTAAAAAAACTAATTGAAATACAGTTATCTTTTCCAAATTACAATTCTCCTCATTGCAATTTCAATATATTACAGGTCAGCCTAAAAAATTAAATGGGGATTTTGGGGGAAGTTTGTGGAAGCCACAGATGACATGTGAAGTCTAGTAGATGATAAACAGCTTATAACCAAATATTTCACCCAAATTTTGTAATAAGGTATTATAAATACCCCATAAGAGAAAAAGAAAAAAATCAGATCTTCTCTGGTACAAAGGGAGGGTCAAAAAATTTTACACAGATTTTCCAGATGGGGGGGGCACTGCACCCCCAACCCTCATGATGTGGGATAACTGTAAATGCTATGAAATGTTAAAAAAATGTTTTAATATCTCTGATATGCAGAAAGCAATTCTCCTTTCAAGCGGCAAACACCGAACTATTAAGAGCATAGATTTGAAGGTAGAAAGGACCTTAGAGGTCGTCTAGTTTAACTCTCTCATTTTACAGATGAAGAAACTGAGGTCCTGAGAGGTTAAAGGACTTGTCTGAGGCCATGCAGGTAGAAAATGGTAGAGCCAGCATACAGACTAGGTCTTCTGTCTGCAAATCCAACACTCTTCCCACTGTACCACATTGTCATATTTCATATATATATATGTATTATATAATTATATTATTATATATAATACATACACAATATATTAATATATAATAAAATATATAATATATAATCATATGTTATATTATTATACATTATATCATTAACTTGTTATATCCAGTCTTTAATTACTCCCTCAATAATGCAGCTGCATCCACAAATTTTCTGACACCTCATCATGAGGTAGAAATGGCTATACGTTTTACTTGTGTGGGGACCATGTTGTGCTGAAATTATAATCAAAAAGGAATGTTTGTAGAATATAAGTTCCATGGGGGCAAGGGTAGGCATTGTGTCTACTCAATGAGGAAAATGTCTCTGGCAATGGAAGGGGGTAATAATTTGGCTATGGTGGAGTATAGTGACAGACCACAAATTGTTCAGTTAAACAAACCAACATATATGTATTAAGCCCATGCAAGGTACTGTGGTAAGGGATATAGACAGGATGAGAAATAGCCTGCCTTCAAAAAACTCACCTTCTTTTATATTGCATTACAGTGTTGCTAAGATCATATGTTAAGTGTAAGCAAATGTGAGTGGATAAATGGCTTGACACTATAGCTTGAGTGTGAACTTCACCAAACTGGGAAACAGCCATTATAAATGTGTTGTGATAGGGTGATAGCAACAAGGTCAACAAGTTCCGGCTAACAGTCCCTCATCGGAGTAGATAGTAAGAGTTTAACTAACTTAGTACAGCAGCAGAACTTATTGACGTTACTGTTGCTCTAACCCATACATACCCAAGAACACATGCAGAAATGATAAATGAGTATGTGTGTCTGGCAGAAGAGCTGAACCAGATGTGGAGAGGAAGGTACTTCAAAGTTGAGCCAATTATCATCTCAGCAAACGGGGTTGTTTCCCCATATAATAGTTAAGCATTTTAAGGAACTGGAGATTCATTATGCCATGTTGTTAATTGTGAGGTAGTACATGGGGAGGCTGAGCATCTGTAAGTCATTTTTCAAAAGCTTACTTACCATTATCTGTCTTTAAACACACACACACACACACACAACCCTGAAAAACAAAACAAAACAAAAATCCATTACCTGTGTTGGGGGAACAAATAAGAAATTTAAATGACCTGTGGAATAATCTTTCTTCCTAATTATAAGGCAATGAGTGTTCCTCCCACCCCTACCTGACCCTAAACTAAGATTTACATTTCAGAATAGCTAGCATTTATATGTAGGTTTGCAAAGTGCTTCACATATGTTATCTCATTTGAACCTCACAATAATCCACCAGTTAGGGACCAGTCATTTTCTACATCTAGACAGGGTTAACTCTGAGAAGAGTTAGTAGGTTGGGAGTATTTCTTCTGCCTGGTAGAATTAGTGTCATCACCATATGCAACAGGTCTGTGAAAGGCTATTGATGACAACAGGCTAAAAAGAAAACAACCTAACCGTTTGAATGCTCTTTTTTTGCACAGCTGTCTCTGTTGATAGGATCACTTTTATAAACACACATCACAAAGCCTTGGCAATTTTAGAACTCATTCATTCATAGGATCTTAGATTTAGAGCTGGGAGGTCAGTGTCAATTAGTCTACAAGCTTTCCCTGAGGAAATCGCCAGATTAGGGGCTCAGTGGATACAGTCTTGGCTGTGGTGTCAGGAAGACCTGAGTTCAAATATGCCCTCAGATGCTCATTAACTTTGTGATCTTGTGGGAGTTACTTAACCTCAGTTACCGTCACTGTAAAATGGAGTTAATTATATTACTTTTGGGGTAGCTAGGTGGCGCAGTGAGTAGAGCACTGGCCCTGGAGTCAGGAGGACCTGAGTTCAAATTTGGCCTCAGACACTTGACACACTTACTAGCCGTGTGATCTTGGGCAAGTCCCTTAACCCCCAATTGCCCTGCCTTCCCCCCCCCCCCAAATAATAATAATACTTTTTTCCCAAGGTTGTTGTGAGAATGAAGTGAGATATCTGTAAAGTGCTTAGCATAGTGCCTGACACCTAGTAAGTGCTACATAAATGCTAGCTATTTGTAATAAATTAAGCACCTACTATGTGCCAGACACTGTTTTAAGTTGAGAACTCAAAACAAGCAAAAAGGAAGACAATTCTATCTTCAAGGAGCTTATATTCCAACGGGAAAGGCATAAAAGGAAGATTAAAAGGGTAGGGGACATGATGGAAAAGTCTAGAAAAATGCAACCTGGTAAGAAATAAAGAGATGGTCCACCTGACTTTCCTCCTTAAAAAGAGGCTCTGAGAGGATTCGTCTAATTAGAGGGAGGAGCCAAAAGAGCAGAGGGACCTCACAGAATTCGAAAGTAAGAAGGAACCCTGTTGGCCACCCAGGCAGTTTTATAAATGGGAATCTTTGTTCTAAGGAAGTTAAGTGACTTGTCCTAGGTCCTGCAGGCAGGAAGTAGGCAAGCGAGGATTTAAACTCAGATCCGAGACCAGGAGCTGGGCGCAGCGTGCCCTAGCGCCCTGAATCAGTGAGCTGCAGCAGTTACCAGACTTCTCAAACCACAAACACCAAAGACAACAGAGAAAGTTAGTGGGAAAAGCTGCTGGGGACAGAGTGAAAAAAGGAGCTCATGGTTCAGCCACCACCCAGGGGGCAGCAGAGGTGGGACAGCTACAGAACTACAGCTGCAGTTGCTTCCAGCCCCAGGCCCACCTGGTGGAAGGAATTAAGTAACAGATCACAGCAGGAGTGAAGAGCCTGCTGAAGATCTAAGTCCAGTCCAGGTTGGGGGTTCTTGGGGAAGGAGGAGTGCTGGTGTGGCAGAGCTGGTGGATCCCCCCAAGCTTGGAACATAGTTCCCTTAACTCTACAAGCAGTCATACTCCGCTGAAAAACTCAAGGGTCAAGTTAGTTGGCTGGGAATATGGCCAGGCAGCGAAAACACACCCAGATTCAGTCTCAGACTTTGGGATCTTTCTTTGGTGACAAAGAAGACCAAAACATACAGACAGAAGAAGTCAACAAAGTCAAAGAGCCTACAACAAAAGCCTCCAAGAAAAACATGAACTGGTCTCAGGCCATGGAAGAGCTCAAAAAGGATTTGGAAAAGCAAGTTAGAGAAGTAGAAGAAAAATTGGGAAAAGAAATGAGAAGGATGCAAGGAAACCATGAAAAACAAGTCAATGACTTGCTAAAGGAGACCCCAAAAAATACTGAAAAATATACTGAAGAAAACAACAACTTAAAAAATAGACTAACTCAAATGGCAAAAGATCTCCAAAAAGCCAATGAGGAGAAGAATGCCTTGAAAGGCAGAATTAGCCAAATGGAAAAGGAGGTCCAACAGAACACTGAAAAAAATAGTACCTTAAAAATTAGATTGGAGCAAGTGGAAGCTAGTGACTTTATGAGAAATCAAGATATTATAAAACAGAACCAAAGGAATGAAAAAATGGAAGACAATGTGAAATATCTCATTGGAAAAACCACTGACCTGGAAAATAGATCCAGGAGAGATAATTTAAAAATTATTGGACTACCTGAAAGCCATGATCAAAAAAAGAGCCTAGATATCATCTTTCAAGAAATTATCAAGGAGAACTGCCCTGATATTCTAGAGCCACAGGGCAAAATAGAAATTGAAAGAATCCACCGATCGCCTCCTCAAATAGATCCCAAAAAGCAATCTCCCAGGAATATTGTCGCCAAATTCCAGAGCTCCCAGATCAAGGAGAAAATACTGCAAGCAGCCAGAAAGAAACAATTTGAGTATTGTGGAAACCTAATCAGAATAATCCAAGATCTAGCAGCTTCTACATTAAGAGATTGAAGGGCTTGAAATATGATATTCTGGAGGTCAATGGAGCTAGGATTAAAACCTAGAATCACCTACCCAGCAAAACTGAGTATCATTCTCCAAGGCAAAATATGGATTTTCCATAAAATAGAGAACTTTCAAGCTTTCTCAGTGAAAAGACCAGAGCTGAACGGAAAATTTGACTTTCAGACGCAGGAATCAAGAGAAGCATGAAAAGGTAATCAAGAAAAAGAACAAGAAAAAGAAATTGCAAGGGACTTACTAAAGTTGAACTGTTTTGTTTACATTCCTACATGGAAAGATGATGTGTATGATTCATGAGACCACAGTGCTGGGGTAGCTGAAGGGAATATGCATATATATATATATATATATATACATATATGTATATATATGTATATGTGAGTGTGTATGTATGTATATATGTATATATGTATGTGTGTATATATATATATATATATATATATATATATACACATGGAGAGAGAGAGAGAATGGGCACAGGGTGAGTTGAAGATTTGAAGATGAAGGGAAGATATCTAAAAGAAATAAAATCAAATTAAGGGATGAGAGAGGAATATATCAAGAGAAGGAGATAGGGAGAAATAGAATGGGGTAAATTATCTCACATGAAAGTGGCAAGAAAAAGCAGTTCTGTAGGAAGAGAAGAGAAGGCAGGTGAGGGGGAATGAGTGAATCTTGCTCTCATCGGATTTGACCTGAAGAGGGAATACCATACATACTCAATTGGGTATCTTACCGTACAGGAAAAAAGGAGGAAGAAGAAGATAAAAAAGGGGGGATGATAGAAGGGAGGGCAGATGGGGGTGGAGTTAATCAAAAACAAACACTTTCAAAAGGGGACAGGGTCAAGGGAGAAAATTCAATAAAGGGGGATAGGTTAGGAAGGAGCAAAATATAGTTAGTCTTTCACAACATGAGTATTGTGGAAGGGTTATATATAATGATACACATGTGGCCTATGTTGAATTGCTTGACTTCTTAGGGACGGTGGGTAGGAAGGGAAGAGGGGAGAGAATTTGGAACTCAAAGTTTTAAAAACAGATGTTCAAAAACAAAAAAAAAGTTTTTGCATGCAACTAGAAAATAAGATACACAGGCAATGGAGTGTAGAAATTTATCTTGCCCTACAAGAAAGGAAGGGAAAAGGGGATGGGAGGGGAGTGGGGTGACAGAAGGGAGGGCTGACTGGGGAACAGGGCAACCAGAATATACACCATCTTGGAGTGGGGGCAGGGTAGAAATGGGGAGAAAATTTGTAATTCAAACTCTTGTGAAAATCAATCCTGAAAATTAAATATATTAGATAAAAAGAAGAGATAAACTCAGATCCTCTGACTTTAAATTCAGCATCCTTTCCATAGTTCATTCAATGAGCTTTTAAAAAATACTAGTATGTGCTAGACACTCTATTAGGGTTAAAAAACAACAACAACATTCTTTGACTTCAAGGAGCTCATATTATATCGAGGAGAAACAATATAGAAAATTGAATGAAGATTTATACATATATGTATATATACTATATATTTTGTATTATAAATATGTATATGTCCATGTATCTATAACCTTATCTAGAAGGAGGAAATGACTTGTCCCTAACTGGCAGGATTATTGTAAGGTTCAAATGAGATAATATATGTAAAGCACTTTGCAAACCTTAAATTGTTATATAAGTACTAGCTATTATTAAATGTAAATCAGATTAGGATCAAGTAGCAGTGGGAGGACTCTTACTGACTTACAGTTAGGAACAAAGAGGATTATTCCACAGGTCATTTGGTCATTTAAGTTTGTTTCCCCAACATTAGATATATACATACTATATATATATATATATATATATATATATATATGCATGCGCACACACACATATATGTATGCATGCACACACATACATACACACATACATATATGGCTATACACACATATATATACATATGCATATATGTATATATAGATACACACGTATACATAAAACATATACACATATATGTATGAGTGTATCTCTGTGTGTATATATATGTGTGTGTATATATTTATATATACATACATATATATCTCACAAAATAATTTGCTGTCAGAGCACACTAGGTGGTGGGAAGTGAATTAAGGTGGAGCTACTATAGGGTATGCATATTCTCAATGTACTTAGTAACCTTATCATGTGTGAAAATCAGATGAAAGAAAATGAATGGATAATTTTTGCTTTCTGGTAGAAATATATTTTGAATGGAGAAGGGTCCACTGATTTGTCAAAACAAAAGCATTTCATTTTTGCTACCTTTAACTTCACCACATTTGCCTAAATGCATGAACATCCCCAAAAGCTTATACTGGTGGACATTCTGACAATGACATTGGCTAGAAATGACATTTATTTTGTACTATAGTGGCTTCAAATCTGGTGCTAAAGTTCAATTTTTTTAAAAACAACAGAATATTTCACTGTATTTCTGAGAAATTATAAATTACTTTGATAGAAAAATAGCATCATAATGATTTAATGCCTGACGGCTGTTCAAAATCACATGCGAAGAATCTGTACTTCATTGTATGTCCTCCTAGTGAAAATTCTGCTTCCCTAGAATGCTGCTTCAGCATGTATGCTTATATTCTACTTTAGTTCCATGCCACATTCACAAGGGTCGCTGCTCCCACAAAAGGTGTTGCTACACTTGGCTCTACTAGAATGGAATTGAATTATTAAGCACAGGCTGCCATTGAAGGACTAGGCAGGATGATGAAGGGATTGTGGCCTTTCTTTTCTTTTATCTCCTTTTTGGAAATAAAAACACATCTTTGTGGACAGAGTGTGGATTGCTTTAGAATTCTGACCTTAGAAAGATGGTCTTTGTAATTAGTGTGATTCTCTGAAAGGGATGACAGCTGAGGTTGGAAGGGCAAGATTCCAGACTCCCAGAACAGAGGGTATATAACATACTATGATAAATACTTAATTTTGAAAAAAAAAAACTTTTCATATCTTTTTAAAAATGGTCATAAATATAATTTGGCATGTTAAAAGAAAATGATTTCGTGAAGTTCTAAGAATCTTTGTGTAGATACTGAAATGCTTTGGGGGTAGCCATATGGAACAGCAAAATGGAAGTGGGAATTCTTGACCTAGGTGTTCAAACATCAGACACAGGCAATTCCTGGCTTGCCAGCCTCCACAGATCTTGCCAGATTTATCTAGTATTTGACAAATTCCATGTGTGAAGCATTCCTGGGAGGCTTGATGAACATACTGTAGCTGCATTCTCCAATTTTTCCTTTTATGTAAACAAGCTATGGGTTTAAAAACATCCGTTCAATGGTCATGCTGTGTTACATTCAGATCTTGAGCAAATAGAGATGTTTCCCCCCAAAACTTGCAATAGCCCAATACACTAAAGGCTTGGGGTAGTGATGTTGGGGGCAATCTTGTGGGCTAATCAGGGACAGAAAGTTAGCATTTACTTTTAAATTGGATTGTTTTTACTTTTAAGCTGACTTTTAGGTCTAATGAATTTCTTAAGTGAAAGCACTTTAGTATTCAGTATTTTACAGATGCAACTTTTGTATTCATAATTCTATTGAAGGGTTTCCATCAAAAGGTTTTGCCCCATTAGCTTGATCTACTGTACATGGCAGCCTGACATGTGCATTTCTTCCAGAATGTGCAATTTGATTTCATACTGTGGAAAAAACCCAGAGCGTAAAATATTAGCATGAACAGTGTCAAGTGTCAATGCTAATTCTTTTACTGCTGTGACATTATTTAAAGGCAGCAATCATTCAACTATTTTCAATGATAGGCATAAGAGCTAGCTAGGGAAAAAAAAAAGATCTATGTGGTCAGCCATCCCATCCCTTTTATGAAGAGCTGTATAAGAAACAGAGCCAGGATAACTAAAACTGATTGTTGATTTTTCTGGTCTATATCAAATTAGAAAAGATGCAGCTGTTGATAGGGAATTAAACCAAATGCAATATTTAGCAAAAATTGAATGGTGGTTAGTGGCAAAATCTGTTTAATTGGATGTGTCTGGATAGAACTCTACACTTTTTCAGTACTTCAAGGATTCATTACTTCATCTATGGAGAGAATAGCCTCACTAACCGCTAAAGGGAGACTGCAACCTTTCTCTGCCTTAGGAAATGTCTATGTAAATTACTGTGACTGAAAAGAGAAAAACATTATTCAAAGGCCAAACTTTTGGCTGGTCATGAGCCTCTAAACTTATCTAGGTTGGACCTCAGGTCTATTGCACTCACAACTTAAAAGTCTTATCAGTTCTACATTTCATGCTTATGCTACTCGGGAGCCTCTGAAAACCCAGGGTCATGGTAAGGTATTGGAGTGGAACTCCAATGAAGAAAAAAATTTCACAATCTCAGAATATGTATATACTCACCACCTGTGATTCTTAGTAATCAGATACTGAGGACCATAGGAAAGGGTTTGTGAATGTTCTAACATTTGAGCTGGACTTCAAAGGATGTCCTAGAAATGCAGCAACATCAGGTTGTTGTGTGTTTGTCTTTCATTCTCAAAGAGGACCTCATGGTCTCCCATCAGGGAGATGATGACATCACTTGAAATTGACTTTCATTTGAGTGAGGGAGGGCTATGCAAAATCACCAGTCTCACTTTCTCCTTCAGAGCCATCTGGGTCCAGTGACCAGATATATATATTAGGACTACTGGAGAGGGCCTAGGATGCAATGGGAGACCCTGGCCCTTTTAAACTAAGGGCTTTTCAGGTTCTCACTTTGAGTGAGGCAACACCCATTTAGTGAATAGGCTCTTTAAGAAGTGAGTCAAGGAACGGTCCCTTTAATTAAAAAAAAAATCAAACTGGGAGGGGAAGACCCTTAGGGTTGTTGACCAAAAGAGAAACAGTATTTATATTCACTCAGAGCCAGGAGGCCCCCAAAAATAAACTATAAGTGGCAGTTGGGCTGGGACCTATTGTTTTCCAAATCAAAGGGGCCATCCCTTTCCTCCCTTCTCCTCCCCTGCCCTCCCCTCCCCTCCCCTGCCCTCCCCTGCCTTCTTATCTTACCTTACCCTACCTGAGGGTGTTCTGCCCAAAGAAAGCTAAATTTTTTAATGGGCGAAAGCTACCTAACTGGGTTTACTGGCTAGATTTCTTTCTCAAAGACTAAGCCTTAAACCCAATTCACTCTGGATCTCATGGACAGGTATATAGTGTAAGCAAAGGCAGGAAGGGATGTATAATAATAATTGCTAACATTTATATAATGCTTTAAGGCTTGCAAGACATTTCACAAATATTATTACATTTGATTCTCACAACAGCCCTGTGAGACAGGTGCTTTTATTAACCCCATTTTTCAGATGAGGGAACTGAAGCAGGCAGAGGTTAAGTCACACAGCTAATGGTTGTCTGAGGCTGGATTTTAACTGAGGCCTTCCTGACTTCAGGTCTAGGGCCTTATCCACTGTATCACCAAGAAAGGTACAGAGTATATTTTGGGGACAGATAAGAGTCCATTTTGATCAGAACATAGGGTATGTAGAATAAGATCATAAACTCTAGACCTAGAAGGGATTGTAGAGTTTACCTTGTCCAGTCTCCCCAATTTTGTTGTTTTTGTTGTTTGCTGTTGTTTGTCCTTAGTTCTCAAAGAACAATGACATCACGGGGGTGATGCCTTGACCTGCAAGTGAATTGGATTTAAGTGAGGCAGCTGTGCAAAGTTGTTAGCCTCACTCACTCTCTTCCAGGATCATCTAAGTCCAGGGCCAAGACAAAAATCAAGATGATTGACTATGGCCCAGGAGGCAGTGAATTACCTTGGCCTTTCTAAATTAAGGTCTTTCCCAGGCCTCAGTTTGTTTGAGGCAATGTCCATTCAATGACCAAGGGTTAGAGAAAAGATGGCCTCATTTAACTTCAAAAAAGGCCCAAATAGGGTAAGTGGCTTACCAGAGGTCATGACACTAAGTGTTAGAAGATCTGAGATTCAACCCACCAAATCTTATTAACAGATTTTTCAGTGAAACTCATCATGTGAATAAAATTCAAACTCCTTTGGTTGTCATTCATGGTCTACCACAATCAAGTGTCATCTGTGTGTTAATAAGGGACTTTGCTGTGATTAGAAGGAATGTCTGAGAGTCTTCAGTCGAGTGCTCTATGAATGTGAAGGTCATTAGTTGCCACTTGAGGTCCATTTTCTTATCCTTGATGTAGTAGACAATAATGTAGTGAGAAGATCATGATGCTCTCTTGTTGCTTTGTTAAAATACCATGCAACATTAGAAAGCGTATTTCATTTATAGGTGATTGCTACAATATATAAAGTTTGAGACATGCCAATTGAGGTAAAACAGGCAGGTCATGAAAATCATCAGATGGCAGAGAAGCTGTGGGTTGGTATCTCACAGCCATTGCTTAAGGAAGTCAAGAAGTATACAGGGAGATAATTGCCCACATCCTTTGTCAACTATTATGATGGGGATCATTGATACTTTTGGGAAGATATCACCTGTATTTTCCACTAACCATTATTGAGAGAGGAAAAGGGGAACAAATTTAATAAACTTTATACCATAATCTTTCATTTTTTCTTACAGATCCTGCTGCACCTCAAATCTATTGAAGGTTAGTAGTTTTAGGTGTTTAGGCATAGACCAATATAGCACCTGGAAGCTAAACCTTACAAAATAAAGGAATGATATTTAGTGGAAACTATCAGGCACATATAATGAGGGAAAATTCTTAACTCAATAGTTATAATATATATATAGTGATAATTAGAAGTGTGCTGGGGCCAACTTATACCTTCTGAGTGTGAAGTTTTCAGTGTGAGTCTTTATGTTTAAAAAATCAGCAAATACTACAAATCAGAGCTTGATTTATTGCTTTGTTCTCTGGAGTTTGGGTTCAGTTAAAGGGCCACACTTCAGGACCCACAGGGCCATATGTGGCCTTGAGGCCACAGGTTCTCCACCCCTAGTTTAGAGATAAGAAAGTGATGGAGAAAATAATAATAATGTAGATTAGGCTTAAAATTATATTATGTATACTTTTTTTGGAGAGTTGATTGTCAAGCATTTACCAGCACAGGTCTGCAGAGAATACTAGTATAAATTGTACCTATCAAACACATCAGGGAATTTCTAGCTCACTACCAATATATAAATATATAAAAATTGCTCAATGTATCAGTAAGGCAAGATTCATAATATCGATGGTGACCATGAATATGCCTCTAGAGTTCAGAATTGCAAAGTATAAGAAACTCTCTATATAGAAGGCAGAAGAAGTAAAACATTTATTCAGACACCAGAGGATCAAATCCCAGAACCAATAATCCCAATTCAACATAGCAGTAATTGTATTCCAAAACCAGTAAGTCCACCTCAATATAACAGCAAGGAGATTACGACACGGTATCACAACAAGGGGCCAAGCCATCCAGTAACCTTCCCTATGCCTCGATAATATTCCAACCCAATCAAATTCTATCTGGGAGATTGTTTATGAGAGTTTTCTCCCCAATTTTTCTGCATTCCCTCTATTCTTGGCTACATAGATTTTATTCATATATTTATATGAATATAAAATAAAATTTAACCTACCTAACTCCCTTCCAAGAATCCCTCCCTTAGCCTCTCCCTCCACCCTATCACCTTACCCTCTTATTTCTTTCTGAATTTAGAAGACTTTTATATATTTATAGATATATTTCCCTCTTTATCCCATTCCTGTTAATCTGTACACCCTTCTATACCTCCCTTATCCTATTTTCTGTCCCTCCCTTAACCTCTCCCCCTCCCTATCCTCCTGCTCTCTTCTTTATAAATTTAGAAGACTTTTATACCCTTCTAGATATATATGCATTGTTCTCTCTTTAACCCATTCCCAATGAGCGTAGGGTTCCAGAACTACCTGCCCTCTTCTCCCATTCAATTCCTCTGTATCAGCTCTTCCTCTTGTACCTCATTTGCATGGAATAATTACTCTTTTTGCCTTTTCCTACACCTTTTTCCTTTTTAGAATCATATCATACTCAGTTCTATCCCACTCTTTCTTTTGAACTACCCAATTACTAATGGCCATCTTAGACATATAGTTTACATTTCCACATATAAAAAAGTAAACCATTTGTCCTTATTGAGTCCCCTGTAATTCATCTTTGATATTTACCTTATATTTCTCTTAGATCTTGTATGCCAAATTTTCTATTTAGTTCTGGTCTTTTTGCAATAAAATCCTGAAAGTCTGTCAATTCATTGAATATCTATTTTTTTGTTTCAGGATTACACTTAACTTTGCTGGGTATGATATTTTTGGTTGTAACCCCAGTTCTTCTGCTCTTTGATATATAGTGTTCTAAGACTTGCAGTCTTTTAGTGTAGCCACTGCTAGGTCTTGTGTAATTCTAACTGTGGCTCTGCTGTATTTGAATTTTTTTTTCTTGTTGCTCATAATATTTTCTCCTAAACATGGAGGTTTGGGAATTTGGCTATGATATTCCTGTAGGATCTCTTTCAGATGGCGATTGTTTTTCTTGGATTGTTATCCTGTCTGGCCTGGAACCAAGACCAAGAATTCAGCTTTCCTGTAAGTGCCCACAGCCAGCAGCTTCCTTGCCCCACTGCTTCTGCACTTACTGGGTATATACTTGTTCCTTTTCACTGAGGACTGTAAGCACAGCACAACTGGGCCTGGTGTCTCTTATCAGCAGAGGCTCCTTTGATCTTCCCCAGCTCAGACCCCTGACTCCCCATATTGTCTGAGAGGTAAAAATTCCTGTGGCTGAGGTCTAGCCTACCTCCCAACCTGGGTGCCCCAGGGCTTGCTGCTTGCAGTTTCAGTGGAGCTAACCTGGAGGTGTTTACACTTCACTTGGCTCTCACCTCCATCCTGGGATCTTTATTCAATTCTTCTCTGGTTGTTTCAAGGAGGACTACTGTTCTCCCCCAACTCTTGGTTATTTTTGCCACTCTATGGCTTTATGTTGACCCTGAGGCACTATTTTGTCTTGTTTGTGGAGGAAATCTGGAGAGCTTGATATTTTCTGACCTACTCTGCCATCTTCCCAGAATCCTCTCAACATAATTACTTTTTAAAGAAATAATGGATTATTTCTCCTACAGTGCTATGAAAACCCATTGACATCCTAAATCCTAGTAGAGAGAGAGAAGAAAAAGATAACAAATGACTGCTAGTTACTCCTGTGTCACTCAGAAGAATAGCCTTTGACTTACTTCTGTCTACAGAGATGTTAAAGAGCCACTATGCTCTTTCCCCTTCCCCTCTCTTCTTCAGGAGAGATGAGATGGACCACTTGGTAGAGGAGAGGGAGAGATCAAATAAGAAGACTGTGCTCTCATATATAATAGGAGACAAGGAGTAATGTCAAGAGAGACCTCAGAGGACTTGTTTCTTGAAGGTCCTGTTGCTGATATAATCCAGTGACATTTCTATTCATATTCCTTTTGACTCAGATATAGTTTTATTCCTTAACTTTTCTGGGCTTGGACAGCTGAGTTAAAATCCTGCCTCAGATACTTATTAGTTATGTGACTCTAGATAAATCATTTAACTTCTCTGTACCTCAATATCCTTATCTGTAAAATGAAGCTATCGATTGGACATCAGGGCATCTATAGTTCCAGCTCTTAAATCTATGATTCTTAGCTTTTCTTTTTCCAAGGAAGGCATTTGTTTTGAATTTAAGAGTTCTTGTCCCTTTAATAAAGAGAATATTATTTAGTTCAATCTACATGACTGAGAGTTTTATATGAAGAAGATCCTGCTCTATTAATAATAAAAACTACTCTCTCAATCTGTGGGATCAATCTTTTTTTATGTTCATTGTCCTGGCTGCAACTGAGTAAGAGAGGAACAACATTATTTTACTTTCTTCCTCATTCTAAACAGCTGTAAGGTAACTTGATAAAAGTTGGTAATGATGCTATTGGCAAGGACAGTTGAACATATTTTATTCTATAGCTCCTGGAACCTATATCCTGCAAAATAAAAGAACAGTGTTTAATGGAAGCTATCAAGCATGCATACTGAGAGAAAATTCTGAACTCAATAAATAATGATAAACAATTAGAGGTGTACCATTTAAGAGGCATTTACCTCTCCTGGTCCCAGACACTAGAAGAGGTCTTGGCTTGCCTGGGATGAAGTCTTCATATATGGTGGTATACCAGTTTGATACAAAGAATCAGACAGAGAACCTCATTTAAAGCCAAAGTTATCCAAGTGGTTTTTCTCTGATGTAGCAAATGGTTCAACCCTGGATCAAAGCATGTCTAAATTCCAAACACAAATTTCAGTTTGCAAAGAGATTTATAAAAGACCTAAATTAAATGTTAACCCCTTTGGGGAACGTGGAGGAACAGTCTTCTCATCATCATCATCACCATCATCAAAATAATAACTGACATTTATAACCACCTTGTGGTCTGCAAAGTTATTTGCATTTATTACCCTAGTTTACCTTCACAACCTCCCCTCAGCCCCTGACTCAGGTGAAACTATTATTCACTTTTTTCAAATGTGGAAACTAAGGCCCAGAAAGGTTAAGTTATTTGCCCAGGGTTACACATATCTAAGTCATCATTTGAGCTCAGGTCTTCTTTGCTCCACATCTAGTTCCCTATACATCATTAAATTATTCTGCCTATTTATGAGCATTTGGCCAAGCAACCATCCCAGGATTGGAGCAAGGATTTATAGTTAGATGCAGGTCAGCAGATCTCTTCTGTCCCTGAAGGCCATGGTGTCAATGATGTAGATCTAGAAAGAACTTCAGAGATCATCTGATTCAACCTATTCACTTTACCTATGATAAAGCTATGATAAAACTAAAAAAACCTAGAGCCTAGGGCGGTTAATTGGTTTGTCTAGTGTGACAATTAAAATAATTTTGAGATGCAAAATTTGGGGTTAATTATAATCAATTTTATCAATCATGATTGGTACTAGAGATTGACAAAAATGACTCCTTATTCTCTCCTTAGTCAAAGAGACCACATAGCTACTTCTTTAGGTTTTTATGCCTTAGGATAAGAGATAGTCCATCAAACAGTAATCAAATTTAATTGGTTAATGTGATTGGAAGTAGGCTATATTGAAAGGAAGGGCTGGAAGTATCACCCTTCCATAGGGAAAAATCTCTCTACCAGACCACTCATAGCTTTAGACTATCAATTCAAAAAAACGTATACCCCACCTATGCCTGAGTAGAACACAATTGCTTCTACCAGGGTGGGACCTTGAACAAGAAAGTGAGTCCAATCTCATCATCAGCAATGTCCTTCCTTAAGAATTGAACTTAAAGTCAAGACTTTATAACAAAGTGGAGTGAAGCTTTGAGTCTCCTCAAGATATTGTTTGTTAATAATTATTTCTCTCACTAGTTTCTGCACTAAGGGCGACATAACCTTCAACTTTGCTCTCCGAAGCACCTAACACTCTGCATATAGGGATTCAGTGTGGTGGCAAGAGCACTAGAATCGGAATTAGACGTAACTAAATTGGAATCTGATCAAGCACTTGGTAGATGTTGAGCCCTGATTGGCTCAGAATGAATGTAAATAGCAATTGTTTCTGTTTTGGTCAGAAACCATGAGGGTCTTCCCCTCCCACATTGATTTTTCTTTCTTTCTTTTTATTTTTTTGACTAGGTAAAGAGGCCATTCTCTGTCTCATTTCTTACCTGGCCTTAATCACTGAATAGGCATTGCCTCAGTCAAACTGGGACCTGTTAAAGATCTTAGCTTAAAAAGGCCAAGATCTCCCGCTGTATCCGGGGCCATCTCCAGTGGTCCTGATCTATATCTTGCCCTGGTCCCAGGAAGGGAAAGTGAGGCTGGTGACTTTGCATCCTCACTTAAATCCAATTCACTCTCATGTCATGGCATCACCTCCCTGATATCATGGTCCTCTTCAAGAAAGAAGGACAAACAACAACAACAGATGTGTGACTATCGAGAAGTCACTACATTTCTTTCCCTCACCCAGGTAAATCATACTGCCTACCAAGCTCTTGCAGTGGGTGTTCCATAAATATTTTCTGATTTGATTTGATGAAGGCAGCAACAGAGAATATCCAAAGGTAATAAGATAGTTAACACTTACATAGCGCTCATTGTGTGCCAAGCACTGTGCTAAATGCTGTACAATTACTGTCTTATTTGGTCCTCATAACAACGCTGGGAAGTAGGTGCTATTTATCACCCCCGATTTACAGATGAGAAAACAGGCAAACAGAGGTTAAGTGACATGCTCTGAGTCACACAGTGACTAATGTTAAATTTGAACTCAGGTCTTCTTAAATCTACCCACTAGTGCCACTTAGCTGCCCCTAAAGGGTACCTAACAGGAGACAATTGGTGAGATCTAAGCTGTCCTCTCACTGGACCATTAAGTGATGGTGACAAGGGAAATGGGAGAGTTCTCCCTCCTTTTCTCCCTAGCCACCTTGGCTGGGAACATCTGAATTGTAAAAATAAAATTAGAAGAGCTGTGACAACAGCACTTCCAGGCTCCTTTCTCAGTTCACTTGATTTCTTTCAATATTTGGTAGAATCTGCAAAACTATATACCCTTTGGGGGAGGAAAACTGGAGGTGGATGGAGCAGTCCAAAGATATAGAGATTTAGAGATGAAAGGAACCATATTGATCACCTGGTTCAGCCCCCTTATTTGACAGGGGAATTGGTGACTTGTGTAAAGGCAGAGAGTGAACCAGAAGCAAAGCTTTTCCTGAGGCTGCTTGTGGCCTAGAGCTCTTTCTGCTGCCTCTTTTACCTTTCAAAAACAAGGTGGACAAATGGATGTGTGTTTGTGTGTGTGTGTGTGTGTGTGTGTGTGTGTGTGTGTGTGTGTGTGTGTATGTATGTGTGTGTGTGTGTGTGTGTGTGGTATTAGCCTGTGCGATGTAGATTTGTGCGTTTTAATGAAAGGAAATTAAACTATGGGAAATTACAGATTGAGTATTAAAAGGAACAGATAAAAAATGAATGACATTAACCTATCTTTTATATTCTATAAAGGTCATGTACCTACTATCACTTAATCGTCTAACAGACACTACGTCTTAGTGTATTGCTACTAGTTTTTTTTTCCTTATCCAAGCCTTGATATGTCTGATCAAGCTTACTCCTGAACTGATTGAAAACATTTGCCTTTGTTGAAACAAAAGCAATTCATTTCATTCGCATCAATAGACATGTAATTGTATGTACAGTGATCCATGCTCCCCTTGACTAATGCATATTCAACTCGCCATGATAGTGGGTGACAGTGGATGATTATGAGTCTCCGGTCTGATTTCGCCTCGCCCCGGAGTGTCAGGCAGGTACAACACAGCTTTATTTCTGCTGCTCCAGAGCCAGGGTTCGGCCAGGCTCCTCCCACTCCTTACGCAGATGACTGCCTGTCTGATTTGGGAGTTCTGGCAAAAAGCCTGAGCTCATTGATTACAGATCGCTATTAATAAAGAGCATTTGTAATGCAGCAGTGCTGATACAGTCTCCACACGCCGGTTCATGATGGCCCTTCAGTCTCCACAATTAAGTCGTCCAGCAGGCATGCCCCCTGTTGCAGCTGCTCTGTCAATCTCATTTTGGAGTACAAATGATCTTAGACCCAGTGTTTGACATGGGGTTTTAACACCAAAGAAGGCAATTCTGCAGCTTCAAATGAGCCTAATTGGCTGTGCGCTCAGGCGTTCACTCAAGCTGCTTCAGTCCATCAGAGAGAGATTTCCAACTAATTGAACAGCTCAAAAGAAAAAGAATCACGAGAAATCATGATGTGCTGCACCATTGGAGAGAGGGATATTTTTTTTTCCATGATAGCAAACTTCAAAATCTTATTTTTTTCCCCCATTCTTAATCAGCCACCTGTCAACAAGACAAAAAGGTAGTTTTCTGGTGCAGAAATACAGAGGGCGATGATCTGTAAATCAGTTGTTGTTAAGGGCGTAAATGCGCATGTCTTGCTGATAATGCTAATTTTAAGACATTTAGGCTGCATGGAATTTCACTGAACACATCTAGGGCTTCCAGTGATGTTGTATGATCCCTAGCCTCATGAATGGAGCGCTGAAAGGTGTTTTTTTCAGGTTTGTCTCTGCTATTCACTCAATTCATGATCCTGTATAATCACCTGCCATTCTTTAATTTCATCATTAGAAGCATTATGACCATAATACTGCCCATAACCATGGTATTTTACAAATATATACAAAATATTCTATATGCTATTTGAAGTTACTAAAGTTTCCTAGAAAAAAAATGTTTGATCTGAGGCAGTGTGATGTAGGGGATTGGGTATTGGACTCCAAGTCAGGAAACCCTGACCTGGGCATTCCAGGGCAATTCATTTAACTAACATCTCCTGTTCTTAGTTTTTTTCATCTGTAAAAAGAGAAGACTGGACTTCTGAAGTCCCTTCTAGCTCCAAATTTATGATCCTATGATCTAAAATATATATTCATAATCATAGCATTTAAACGACATTAATAATATTTTTGGTGAGAATGTATGATTTCACTTGCATAGGGAACTCCCTGTGAGGGAACTCCATTTACCAAAGCAGATTGGCACTTCTGCAACATATAATTTTAGAGATTTGCCTAGGGCACAGAGAAGAGTCAAAGAATGTGCCAAAGGTGGAGCTTGAACCCAAATCTTATGGACTCCTTATGGCTCTCATTAATAAGATATGATGATAATGATGATGGTATATTATTCTTCATTTTCAATTTGGCGGTACAGTGGATAGAGTACTGGGCTTGGAATCAAGAAGACACATATTACTGAGTTCAAATCCAGTCTCAGACACTTACTAGCTGTGTGACCCTGGATGAGTCACTTATCACTGGATGTCTCAGTTGCCAAGAAAACCCCAAATGGGGTCATGAGGAGTTGGACATAATTACAAATGACTAAAATTCTTCAATTTACATAATATGATAACTTATATTCTAATACATTTAGCTATGTGTCTCTGGGCAAATCACTTAACCTCTATGATCCTCAGTTTCCATATCCATAGATAGGGATAATAGCATATGAGAGGCAGCATGGCATAATGGACAGAGAACGGTCCTCACAGTCAGGAGAACCTGGGTTCAAGTCTAGCACCTCTGCAACATGTTTGCTATGGGAGACTAAGCAAGACAAAACTCTCAGAGAAGTTACAGCTATGCTTTGGTAGAAGGAGTTTCTTTACTGGAAGTTCCCTATACTAATGAAATTATGGTTTAGATGAAAAACCTTGAAGGGTTATTGTGAAGTTTAAATGAGATAATGCATGTAAATTGTTTGTGAGCCTCAAAAACACTATACAAATGTGATCTATTATTATTATATTATATCAAATAATAATATAGTAATGTATAGAAACTTGACCTGAGGTGGCTTTTTCAACAGTGCAGTGTGACTTTAGAAAACTTTACATTTGAAATCATTTAGATGCCTTTCTTGAGAAAAAAAATTTAATAATGATTTTTTCAAACATTGGATAGTTCCAAAAATCTACTTCTATGATAAATTTTGTTTGAAAAATAACCAACTTTGTTTGGTGGGCAGGTTGATGAGGCTTAACAGTGAGGCTTTCTTTGAAAAGGTAGAAAAAGAGTATACATGAAAGGTTTGGGATTGGGGTAAGGTTGATTTCATACTTTTCATTTTGTTTCCTTTCAGGAAAAAAGGAAAAGGTTATTAATGTTGATGCTTGGTTTTGAACCAATTTTAAGTAATTTAAAGTTCAGTGAGTAGCTGAACCAGTTCGGCATGTGTCCACCCGTATCAGAAAACCAAGAGAAGCACCATTCCAGAGTAGGTAAAGAGCAGACAATGGTATCGGGAAGACCTTGGTTCAAGTTTTGGCTGTCACAAATCCAAGCTCTGTGACTAACCATAGGCAAACCACTTAGTTTCCCCAAATATCTTTCCACAATTCTGTTAAATTGTGTACCTGAACCAACAGGGCTTTCTTTTTTAAATTGGGAGTTACCTACATGTATGAAATCACAAGTCTAGGAAAAGAAATCAGAAAATTGTAAGCTCAGGAAAGTTTCGTTTCCAGTGCACAGTACATCAGCTATGCAAGTACTTTTAGCATGGAAAATTTAGGGACTTAAAACATATTAAAGAGAATCATAAGTGATAGCCCAAGATCCTAAGAGTGTGAAACATCCTTGAGAAAATAGAGAGCAGGTCAAAAAACTTAAGAACAAAATAAAAGAAAATAAGCTTATTTTCATATCAAAATAAATACAAAATGAATGTGCACTCATAATTTAATATTTTAAATTTTAGAGAAAGGGAAATTTTAAATGCATTGACATTTTCTTGTGACATCATGCCCAACACCAGTGTGCCCGGTAACACAAGTTGGCACAAAAATGAACATTTGGAATTAATCTTTTTTTTTCTTTCAGGGCAGCAAGATTAAATGCATTAGCCAGTGTGCTGGTACTTAAGACAGTTTTGCACCCTTGTTGTGCCATTGGTTTCTTTATGACTTTAAACAAACCCGTCAACTTCCTTCAGCTTCTACTTTTATACTTTAAAAAGGACAGTGATAATTATGTTGAACCAAGTAGCATCATTCTCAGGTTGCCTTATGAAAATTATTATTAAGTACTTTCATATACTCTTTATATGCCTTCTTCAAATGTTGAATACTGCTGCATTGCTATTAAATTCAATTGTTTAGAAGCTGCATTTTTTTGCATCTCCGATTCCATGTTAAGTTTACAATAATTCCTTTGAGAAACCATTTCTTTCCCTTGTGAGCTTGATTCATTCAAATAGTCCTTTTTTCCTTTTGTTTGGCATTTGAGTCACTAAAATAATCCTATTGGAAAAGTCTATATATAGGATTCATGAAGCATACATTCTACTGGTCCTAAGGCTTTTTCAGTGACACTGGGAATGTTATTAAAATGCAGATAGTCCTGGAAGAGGTAACACTTTATACTTTACCAGTTATCTACATTTCAGTGTGAATCAGCTTATTAGAGCTTGCCTTAGAACAGGCTCTAATAATAGAAAGAGGGTGAGAGAGAACATGAGAATCTTGGCAACCTTGAGGCAGGGGTAGGAGGGGACACCAAGGAAGGAGAAGATGTGTAAAAAGGGGAGATTCAATATTCATTCATGCAACAAGCATTTATTAAGCACCTACTGTATTCAGGGCATTGTTCCAAGTGCTTGGGATATAAAGACAAAAACTAAACAGTTCTAGCTGTTAAACAATTTACTTTCTATTGAAGGTGGGTGGTGAAGGTGGAGATCTATCTGTATCTTCTATTTATATATGTATAGTATATGTACATATATTTATATACACAAATATATACATATGTATATTATAGAAAGAGAAGTAAATACTATATATGTATGTGTGCATGTACATATGTATATTTACACATACATATATACATACATATCTAGCTAGCTAGCTAGTCAAAGTAGATGTAGAGTAATTGGGGTGGATGGGGATCAGGGAGATCTAACCACCAGGGAGATAAGGAAAGTTCTCATGTAAAAGGTTGCACCTTGAAGAGAAAAAGAGATTTTAAGAGGCAGAGTGAAGAGGAAGATCATTCCAGGCATGGGGACCTCTGAAAAGACACATAAGTGGGAAATGGAATGTTATATATTGGGAACACCAAGCAGCCTATTTGACTTCAATGCAAAAATGAATGAAGGATACTAGTACTAAGTAAGTTTGGAAAGGTAGGCTGAAGCCAGATTATAAAGGACTTTCAATGCCAAAACAAGGGAGTCTGTACTTTATCCTAGAAACATGAGGAAGTCATTAATGCTTCTTGAGCAGAGAAGTGACATGGTCACAGCTTTACTTTAGAAAGGTTTAGTATCAATTCACCAGTTGTATAGAGTATGGATTGCAGATGGGGAAGATTAGAAGCCAATTAGTAGGCGTTCGCAATAGCCTAGGCAAGGAGTGGTAAGACCCTGAACAAGGCTATGTGATTGGAATGTATGTGATGCCAAATATAAACTTTGCTTTGTAATTCTGCCTAGCATATGTTCTGACAACTACCTGCACCAGAAAATTGATTTGCTCTCTTGTATACCCGAATTTGTGGTATGCAAGATTTTTCTTTTAGCAAGTTTCCTTCATAGTTAGAATTTTTCCCAAACAACTTCTTTCTCATCTGTAGGATAACTAAAAATTGGGCAATGTGGACCAGTATGATATTCCTATGGCACTGGATTTTTTTAAGGTGGGGTGAGTAGATATATCTTTAATATTTAATACCATCATCTCTTTACATTGTTCATGTAAGACTGACAGGTCTCAGCTGGTCCTAGCACCTACTCTAGTTCCTATGCTTACTCTCTTCATATAGCCCATCATTGCCTATTTTGCACATGTACAGGTTTTTTTTAGTATACAGGTGCATTTATCCTGTACTTTTACCCAGACTCAGGAAATTTAGAGCCTGAATGATAATAGCAGCTCATCTTAAAGATGAGCAAAAAGAGGCAGCCTGAAAGAGTGCATAAAGAGCTAGCCTCAGAGTAGGAGAGATCTGGCTTCAAAACCTGCCTCTGGAACATACTGGCTGTGACCCCAGAAAATCACTCAACTCCTTAGTGTCCTGGACAATTCTCTGTAAATTTCAGAAAAGGTGCTACTCTCCATTGTATAGAAATTCCTCTTTCGGAACACCTTACACCAATAAAATCACAGGCTTAGTTTAAAAAAAAATTTACATACACATAAACACTATAGAGTATAAACACATACATGTCTTGGGCGGGGAGGAAGAGAGAGAGAGAGAGAGAGAGAGAGAGAGAGAGAGAGAGAGAGAGAGAGAGAGAGAGAGAGAGAGAGAGAAAGAGAGAGAGAGAGAGAGAGAGAGAGAGAGAGAGAGAGAGAGAGAGAGAGAGAGAGAGACTATTCAGTAGAAACAGTACTTGTCTTGATGTCTAGAGATTTGAGCTCATAACCGGGTTCTAATACTTATTAGCTGTGTGACTGGATAAGTCATTTTAACCCCCTAAGTATTCCTGTCTGTTAAAGAGGCATAAAAAATGCTCGTGCCACCTACTTCATAGGGCTATTGTGAAGAAAGCACTTTGCAAACCTTAGAGGGCTATAGAAATGTGGTATTATTAGAAGGCATTTTCCTTTAAAAAATATTGTGTTGTGACACTTGCTACATGTGTGACTAAATTTCTTCATCTGAAAAATGAGAAGGTTGAGCTAAAAGACCTCTAAGGCCTCTGCCTACTCTAAATTTAGGCTCTATATGATCCCAAATAGCACAGATATTATGATCTCAATTTTACATATAAAAAACTGGGAATAAGAGAATGTAAGTGTCTCTCCAATAGATGTATGACCAAGAAGTGATGCCAATACCAGAACTTAGGTCTTCAGACTCTAAGTTAAGTCCTCTATAATGTTGGAAGAAATCTGTCCAAAGCTTTGCACTGAGATGTTGACCTATTCTAGACTTGAACTCAGATTTCTTAACTCCCATTTCATTGACATTTTTTCAACAGATTAGCTGGAGGACCAACCAACCCTTCTGGGATATCACTTTTACATGCTTCCCCATTGCCACTGACTCAGTGATAATTCTCTTAGTGATTTGAATCTTTGAATGTAGTGCCATATATCCTTCCCCATTCCCCTCCCTGAGAAACATCTCAAAAATATAAATAGTGTTTTTTTAGAGAGGAAAAGAAAATCAACATACTTGATTGATGCATTGAGAAAGCATGAAAACATGTGCAATGTGTAACAACTGTGGATCTCCCACCTCCAGCAAGTGTAGCTTGGAGGTGTCTTCTTATACCTCTTCATTTGACTCCTGCTTGATCTTTATAATTTTGTTACATTTACTTTTGATTTTTTGGTGTGTCAGTGCTCTTTCCATTTACATTGGTTTAATTAGTTGCTGTATATATATTTTGACTTTGCTTACTTCATTCTTCATCAGTTCACATAGATCTTTCTATGCTTCTCTGTATTCATGACACACATCATTTTTTACAGTGCAGTAATATTCCATTACTTTTATGTGCCATAGTTTAGCCATTTTCCAATAGATGGGAATCCACTTTGCTTCCAATTCTTTGAAATCACAAAAAATTCTGGTATAAATAATAATTATATTGGAGGGGACTTTTTTTTTATTGATGACTTCCTTGGGGTATAATCCCAGCAACAGAGTCTCTGATTCAAAAGGTATTGACATTTTAGTTATTTTATTTGCATAATTCCAAATTGATTTCTAAAATGTTTGTACCATGAAGAAAATATCTTTAATAAATTCTTTAAAAACACAATCGTTCTAAAATAAAGCCACCGAATATTTGTTGGGTTTCCTTTGTTGCCAGCATCCTGTTAAGGTGTCATGCAGCATTCAAGAGTTGTAAAAATGTAGACCTTATACTCAAAAAGTTTATGCTATGTCTAAGGAAACAAGGCACATTCAAAACCAATTGAGAACAAAACAAGTTTACAATCAATTACTAAGCGCATTACGTAAAAAGTACAACTGGAGTTGAATTTATTTATGATAAATTGATCATTTTACTTACAAGACCACTTTAAAGCATCTCCAGTATTAGAAAATTAGTTAGAAATAAGAACCTTCACCTCATTGGAGGGATTCTGCGAAGAAAGACATGCTAATTTGCTGTAACTGAGAATTTGTGCGACCATCCTAGAAAACAAAACATTTTGCAAGAAAAGTTACTTAATTGTTTATACCATCTTTTTCATAGATTTCATTCTGGAGACTATAGTAGAAAGTTTCTTTTCTTTTTTTAAACAGCAATAAAAGATACATATGATCAAAAAATCTTCATGGCTACACTGTTTGTAGAAACAAAAATTTGGAAACATACTACATGCCTTTTGTGCAACTCCCAAGAATTGGGCAAATGCTGAATAATACATGGATTATGTATATGAATGTAATAGAGTATTACTACACTGTAAGGGATGATGGATATGAAGAATTCAAAGAAAACACAGAAGCGCTTGTATAAAATTATGCGAAATGAAGAAAGCAAAGCCAGGAGGGCAATAAATGCTGGGATTACAATGAGGTAAATAAAGTCATTGTAGAAAGGCAGTACAACTTTGGTTAACTACAGTTATCTGTGTTAATGATCCTTTCTGTTAATCATCAATAAATCAATGGTGTTTCGGGGTCTGTATTTTGTAAAGGGATCTATTTGGGTGTTGGTTGGAAAGCATCTGTTATGTTAAAATAAAATGTATCAATAAAAGTTTTCAAAAAATAAAATATAAACTTTCATTTCTGACCATTTTATTTTATTTTGACATACTCTGTAAGTGCTGGTCAAGGTTGTAAAGACTAATGCAGACATTTCACAGGTGAATTATATTTTAAAGGTCCTGTATTATTGGCTTCTGATTGGATAATTCATTTTATGGAATTAAATAGCAGTGTATATGCAGAAGGCAAAACTTCATACCTTTTTGATGTAGTAGAATGAATAGTTGGCTTCTCTCTAGTACGTTAGGTCCACCAAATACCTTAATGATATTTCACTGGTGTTGCAAAGTCCCAGGGTAGGCTTTGCAGCTTGCCTAGTATCTGTTATAGCTGTTTTTGTGTTGTTTTGTTTATCATAGCATTTCAAATAAGAATAGGTACCCAGTAGAGTGGCTTACATAGTAAGCATTTACTAGATTGAAGAATAAGTTTGATAGTATTGGATCATCGATTTAGAGCTGGAAAGGACCTTGGAAACCATCTAGGCTGATGCCTTCATTTTACAAATGCAGAAACTAAGACCCAGAGAGGTTACAGAACTTGCATAAGGATACACAAGCATTAAGTGGCAGAGGGGGAGTTTAAACCCTGGTTCTCTGAATTCCAGAGCCTATATTCTTTCTTCTATACCATTCTATCTTTTATGTAATGGTCTGTTAAACCTCAAAACATTCATTTTGAAGTGTTGTTGGTATATTCTCACACTTTCACACAATTCTCACAATTTCTCACACTTAAATCTAACATGCTATATAGAGCTGTAATTATTATGATTTTGCTTAAAAATACACAAAGACCTTACTGACAATCTAGCCAAAGTCTGTAGTATATAATAATAGTACCTTAGTTAGATAAAGCATTTATTAAGCACTTACTATGCATCAGGCACTGTGTACTAATCATTGGGAATGCAAATAGAAGTGGAAAGAAAAGTTGCCCTTGCCCTCAAAGAGTCATGTTCTATTGGGGGAAGACAACACGTAAAGGGGATGTGAAAAAGAAAGTCACAGTGACATGGCCTACAGACTGGGAAGTGTCATGGAGGCCTGACTCAGCAGGATAAGGAGAAAGCTCATCCTTCAGAGCCTAGAACAGAGGGGCCAGAGTCCAGGTTGCCACTGTAGAGGAGGAGGAGGCAGTGATCCCAGTCAAAAAGAAAGGGTGTAAAGGCTTACATTTAAATAGTATTTAATTGTTTTTTCACGTGACTCACATATACATTATCTTATTTGATTCTTATAGCAGCCTTATGAAGTAGGCAGGCAACAGAATCTTCATTTTAATAAATGAGTAGGCTGAGGTTTAGAGATGCCCTAGACCACACAAAGCTAGCTGGCACCACAGTAAGACCTAAAACTCAGATTTCCTGACTCCTTCACAAACTAGAACATTTCCCACATAGCACAAATAGTATACAACAGAGACAAATGAAGGAGAGCTAGTGAGAAATACAAGATTTCATCAGAGCCTTGAAAAGATATTTTTTTAAAGAAAGGGAGATAAATTTATTTGAAAAAATTGACTAATGGTCTGTCTAAATATTTTCTTCATTGGACTGTAGCCCTGAAATCAGATTTTCCTGAGTTTCTTGTCTTTTGTTTAGGGGTTGATATCTAGCAATTGCTGGAGTGAGTGTATGCATCTTGAATATCTCCTTTTGTCAGGTCCCATCACTAGGCAAGGTAAATTGACCTAGGCCCTGGGCTTCAGCTGCCTTATAAGCTCATTTCGAAATTCATTATAAAAGAGCCATATTAACTTAAGTGTCAGGATAACTATTACACCCGTGTGTTGTTATTTCTGTCAGGGCATCTCTCTTCCCTGGTATATGTCACCATACCCAGTGACAGACTTTGCTTTTTTCATTTTTTTTTATGCTGATGGATGGTATTTAAGATACCTAATAGCTTTCCCGCCTAGTAGCAAATAGCCCAGGCCCTAATAGTTAACCTCGAGGATGAAGCTATTGAAATCTGAGATAAATATCTGCTGTAACTTCCCAGAAAACTTAAAGGAAAACCAGGAGAAAAAAGCAAGGTTAAAATTACAGTCCAAATATGTTCCAAATAGTGTGCTCTTATTTAAATCGGGCCAGCTTGAAAACATACATCTTTATGACTGGCTGTAGTTAATACTAGGCATTAAACGTGAGACATTTCTGCACTCTCCTTTTTCCTTCCTTCTTTCCTTCTTTCCTTCTTTCCTTCCTTCCTTCCTTCCTCCCTTCCTCCCTTCCTTCCTTCTTTCCATCCTTCTTTCCTCCTCTTTCTCTCTTCCTTCCATCAATGCTTTTTTTTTAACAGTCTGAAAAAGCAAAAACATCCACATATTTTTTCCTCAGTAGCAATATCTCCACAGTTGTCACTGAATCTTAGAGTTGGAAGCCACCTAGGATGCTGCCTAATTCAACTGATTTTTGAACAACAATCTCTTCTATACCATATCAAGTAGTCTGTGCTTCAAGAACTACAGTGAGGAGGAACCCAGCAGAACTGTACTGTTCAAACAATATATAGTCTGTACCCCTAAAATAAGTTCTCTTTGAAAGGAAAAAAAGTCATATTTGTGTTGAAAAATATTATGGATTATAGTCTATACTCAGATTTCATACAAATCAGATTTTGGGGTAAAGTATGATATTCAGAAGAATACTATACTTGAACTCTCAATTTCTCTTTCTTTGTGTAGCATATGTGTGAGTGGGCCAGGTAATATAAAGATATGTCTGTTCCACATGTGGCAAGGAAAGCTATCTGGGACCTGCTCCACCCCTTCTCTGAGGGAAGCATCTGATTCTCATGTACATGTTCAAAATACACAATTGTCCTTCAGATGATTGTCTGACCTGTATGAGTGGAGATGTAATGTCTGTATTAACCTCTCCAAAGGTGGTGGTATGCCATATTGTGGAGAGTGTACTGTGTGGTCTATCTGCTCATTTCAGATATTTAAATTCTTAATGTAGGAATTCTGAACAGTTGATTTAGTTGTCACCATTATGTGTATTATAAATGAGATTTGAATAAATAACCAGCCAGGTCAGTATCCCTTCTCCTTGTCATTTATAAACATGGATTTCATATAATAAGCTACATTTGAAAGTAGGGTAATGGAGACTCCAGATTTATGATTTAGACTAGAAACCGGTTGGTCCTCATCTACAAAATGGGAATAAGGGGGGCAGAGCCAAGATGGCAGTTGGAAAGCAGGGATGTGCTTAAGCTGCCCCCCAAATCCCTCCAAATACCTGTAAAAATGGCTCTGAACAAATTCTAGAGCTGCAGAACCCATGAAATAGCAGAAAGAAACAGGTATCCAGCCCAGGAGAGCCTGGATGGTCGCCAGGAAGGGTCTATCATGCGGTGCTGAGAGCGGAGGGCCGCTCTGTGTGGGCCACCGGGACAGACCAGACCCAGAGTCAGCCAGCCGGAACAGGCCTTGGGGCCATGAAACAGTGAGCTGTGGCAGTTATCAGACTTCTCAGCCCACAAAAGCCAAAGAACAGGTTAGGGGGAAACTGTGGGATCGAGTTCAGAGAGCTGCCAACTCTGGTGGTGGAGGAAATGGTACAGCGGTGGCCATAGCAGCAGCAGGAAGCTCCTGAGGCTGCCTCCCAAGTCCCTGGCTCACACGGTGGGAGGAATATAGCAGCAGAAAAGAGTGGGAATACGAGGAGCACTTTGTGGGCACAAAGGCAGATTCTCTTGCTGTGCCCTGCTCGGATTGTATTGCGGTCCTGGTTGGCAGTCCTTGGGGGAGGAGGAGCACTGGGGTGACAGAGCCTGGGGTGATGGTGGAATAGGAGTAGCTCTAAAAACAGCAGTGCTTGGACCGTAAAGCTTGGGACAAAGTACTCTCCACTCTACAAGCAGTCATATCCTGACAAAAATTCTCAAGGGTCAAGTAATTGGCTGGGAACATGAACAGGCAGTGAAAATGAACTTAGACTCTAACTCAGACTCAAAATCAAACTTTAGATTCCTTTTTTGGTGACAAAGAAGACCAAAACATACAGCCAGAAGAAATCAACAAAGTCAAAGAGCCTATATCAAAAGCTTCCAAGAAAAATATGAATCGGTCTCAGGCCATGGAAGAGCTCAAAAAGGATTTGGAAAAGCAAGTTAGAGAAGTAGAGGAAAAATTGGGATGAGAAATGAGGGTGGTGCAAGAAAACCATGAAAAACAAGTCAACAACTTGCAAAAGGAGACCCAAAAAAATACTGAAGAAAATAACACCTTAAAGAATAGACTAACCCAAATGTCAAAAGAGCTCCAAAAAGCCAATGAGGAGAAGAATGCCTTGAAAGGCAGAATTAGCCAAATGGAAAAGGAGGTCCACAAGACCACTGAAGAAAATACCACTGTAAACATTAGATTAGAGCAAGTGGAAGCCAGTGACTTTATGAGAAATCAAGATATTACAAAACAGAATCAAAGGAATGAAAAATTGAAGACAATGTGAAATATCTCTTTGGAAAAACCACTGACTTGGAGAATAGATCCAGGAGAGAGAATCTAAAAATTATTGGACTACCTGAAAGCCATGATCAAAAAAAAAAGAGCCTAGATATCATTTTTCAAGAAATTATCAAGGAAAACTGCCCTGATATTCTAGAATCAGAAGGTAAAATAGAAATTGAAAGAATCCACAGATCGCCTCCTCAAATAGATCCCAAAAAGAAAACTCCTAGGAATATTGTCACCAAATTCCAGAGTTCCCAGATCAAGGAGAAAATACTACAAGCAGCCAGAAAGAAACAATTTGAATATTGTGGAAGCACAATCAGGATAATACAAGATCTAGCAGCTTCTACATTAAGGGATCAAAGGGCTTGGAATATGATATTCTGGAGGTCAATGGAGCTAGGATTAAAATGAAGAATCACCTACCCAGAAAAACTGAGTATAATGCTCCAAGGCAAAATGTGGATTTTCAATAAAATAGAGGACCTTCAAGCTTTCTCAATGAAAAGACCAGAAATAGAAAATTTGGCTTTCAAATACCAGAATCAAGAGAAGCATGAAAATGTAAACAAGAAAGAGAATTCATAAGGGACTTAGTAAAGTTGAACTGTTATGTTTACATTCCTACACGGAAAGATGATGTGTGAAATTCATGAGACCTTTCTCAGTTTTAGGGGAGTTGAAGGGAATATAGACAGAGGGCACAGGATGAGTTGAATATGAAGGGATGATATCTAAAAAAATAAAATCAAATTAAGGGATGAGAGAGGAGTATATTGAGAGAGGGAGAAAGGGAGTTATAGAATAGGGTAAATTTTCTCACGTAAAAGTGGCAAGAAAAAGCAGTTCTGTTGGAAGGGAAGAGGGGGTAGGTGAGGGGGAATGAGTGAATCTTACTCTCATTGGATGTGACTTGAGGAGGGAATAACATACACACTCAATTGGGTATCCTACTCCACAGGAAAGTAAGGGGAAGGGGATAAAAAGGGGGGAATGATAGAAAGGAGGGCAGATAGCGGGAGGAGGTAATCAAAAGCAAACACCTTTGAAAATGGACAGGCTCAAGGGAGAAAACTGAATAAAGGGGGACAGGACAGGATGGAAGGAAATATAATTAGCCTTTCACAACATGAGCATTGTGGAAGTGTTTTACATAATGATACATGTGTGATCTGTGTTGAATTACTTGCCTTCCCAGGGAGGGTGGGTGGAAAGGGAAGAGGGGAAAAAATTTGGAACTCAAAGTTTTAAAAGCAGATGCTTAAAAAAATAAAAAAAAAGTTGTTATTTTTTTTGCATGCAGCTGGGAAACAAGATATATAGGGAATGGAACATAGAAATCTTTCCTGCCCTACAGGAAAGTAAGGGGAAAGGGGATGGGGGGGAGTGGGGTGAAAGAGGCAAGGACTGACTGGGGAACGAGGCAATCAGAATATATGCCATCTTGGAATGGGGGGGAAGGTAGAAATTGGGAGAAAAGTTGTAACTCAAAATCTTGTGGAAATCAATGTTGAAACTAAAATATTAAATATTAACTAAAAAATAAAGTATTAAAAAAAATGGGAATAATAATAGTACCTACTTTCCAGGGTTGTTGGCAGACCAAATGAGATGATATTTGTAAAGCACTTAGCATAGAGCCCAGCACATAGTAGGTACTTCACGCATGCTTATTTCCTTCCTTCTTTAATTCAGGGAAGTGAAATGTATTTGTTCACTTGTTTAGAGCACTATACTTAAATGAAATACCTATCTTCAAGGCTTAGCTTAGGTATCACCTCCTACCAAAGGCCTTCCTTTTCTTCCTGAAATAAATTTCTTTGTATTTACTTACCTGTATGCCCCTAGTGTAACTAAGCTCTTTGAGAGTCCAGACTTTTATTTTTTTGTCCTTGTATACTCAGGACCCAAAACAATGCCTTGCATACAATAGGACTTAATAAATGTTTCTTTGACAGCTCTCTTAGGAACACAAAACACCAATTAAAATGAGATTTAATAATGTGGTATTTTATGGCGCTTAGAGAAGCTATGTGGTGCAGTAAATAGAGAATAGGAACTAGAGTCAGGAAGACCTGAATTCAAATATGTCCTTACACACTTATTAGCTTTTGTTACTCTGGGAAAATAACTTGACCACTTTCTGCCTCAGTTTCTTTGTCTGTAAAATGGTGACAGTAATAGCACTTACTTCCCAGGGTTGTTGCGAGGATAAACTGAGATATTTGTAAAGTGCTTTGCAAACCTTAAAGTGTATATAAATGCTAGCTATTATGAGGCAATAACTTTAATTTTCTAAATGAAAATAAAAATGTTCTTAAATTTCATCAATATGTGTTGGTGTTTCAGACTTCATAGAAATTAGGAATTTCCATGTTTTGGACTTACTCTAAAATAAAGAGTAGTAATTTTAAAGAGGAAAGCCCTATGATGGTGTAGTGGAGAATAATTGTTGACTGTTGGCTTCCATAGCAGCAGGGTAGGGCTAGACTTATAGGCCTCCCTGCTGTTGAAGATAGCAAACAAACTGCCCATGTGATTCCAGATGTTTCTCACTCCTATTCCTTCCCCCCCCCGCGGCATTTTTTTTTTTTTGCTATTGGACCTCCCAGGAGCAAATGACAGCTTGGTTGAGTGGAAGATACTACCTCTTTACTCTAAAAACAAAACATTAACCTTGTAGCATTGCCAAAAATTTAAACTTGAGTGCCTAAAATTGGGAAGAAGATCTAATAGAATTGGGGCATTGACCTACACTGCTAGTGACTGTCCTTACCTCAAAAAAATGGCCCTTTATCTGTCCATATTGGGAGTACATTTTAAAAACATTAGACTGAGTTGAAAGACAGTTGTGCTGGCTTCGAGGGTCCCTCCCCCTACCCTTTTTTCTTTTCATTGAGCCCTAACAGATAAGTAAGCACACATGGTGTGTTCTAAATATAATTAAAACATACCCCTCCCTCCTCTCCCACCCCCAATCTCCCGTAGTCAAGGGATGAAAGTGGGAGGGAGTAGAGACTTCAGGGAGACAGCAGTGGAAAATTGATGAAGACTAATTGAGTTAAAGAGTACTAATAATAGGCTGCCAAAGGAAAAAAAAAGAAAAGGGGCTGGTGAAAGAGTCATCAGGTGCCTAGACTGATGAAGTATATTGTCTGCCCCATTTACTTCTCTGATGAAGCTCACTGTCCATTTGGAGCCCACACAGCAAGGAGGCAGCTTAAAATAATAAAAACCTGCAAGCCCAGGGTATTACTAAAGTCAAGGGCTTTGAATGAATGTTTCTTCTTACCCAGTAGATTCAGAATCTGCATGTTGTGGGGATAGTGAAGCATTAAAGTCTGTTCAATGGAAAGGACTGAATACCTAGTTGGGCTTACCCCAGGGGTTTAAAGGCTATTTACATCTGTGCTTAATGCAGCCTGGCCCCCAGCAATGAGGCTCCCACTGGTGGCTGCTACCATGAATTTGAGACTTTTTTTTTCCTGTATGTGATAGACCCTGATCATAGCCACTCAAGGCTTCTTTTGAGACTTTACTGAAACCACATTGCAACAGTAAGTGAACAGAATTAAGAACTGTCTCTCACACTTGACATTGCATCTACCTTTCTCAGTGTTTTTACACTAGCTGTCCCACAGATCTGGAATGAATGTCTGCCACCTCAGAGAATCCTTTTATTCTTTTAAGTCATAGTTCAGACACCATGAAGCATTTCCTGATCCTTCCAACTGCTAGCTCCCTTCCGCCCAAACTACCTTGTGTCTAACCACTTTGTATATATTTATATATATATATACTTATCTCACCCATTAGAATATAAGCTTTTTGAAAACAAGGATAGTTTTATTTTTTTAAATTTGTATATACAGTGCCAAGCCCAGTGTCTACAGTTACATAGTGGGAGCTTAATAAGTAAATATTGGTGGACTGCTAAATTGATAATGCTAATCTTAAAAAAAAAGAAAAACATCAAATTATTAGATTAAGGGGATTTTTTTAAAAAAGAAGTGTATATTTCTCACAAAGGAGAATATATTGATTCTTGAGAAAGAAGAGGAAAAATATCTTAAATATAACTCTCGCCTTATGACTACTTCCATTCTGATTACAAAATGTTCCTAGCCCTACATCATGGCTTTTCTGTCCATGGTGTTAGGGTTTTTTGTGTGTATTTGGTGTGTGTGTGTGTGTGTTCCTCCTGCCTTTCACACTTCAGTGAGTATTTCTCCTGTTCTGGAGTGAGATGGGCTACAGAAATGCCACCTGCCCTTACTCTCCTCCTGCTTCCTCCCAGCTATCTATCCTCCAGCCTCCATTGAAGTTGAGTTTGCACAACCGGCTGACATGTGCTCACACACTGGCCATTTGACTTGCCAGCATTCTGCTCTCCTGTGGAAAATGCAGCTCCTCAGCCATGTCAGGCCTCTCCATTAGTGATGGCGGCACTCCAAAGTGGGGCTGTGGTTTAAGCGCAAATGGGCAGTGTGGGCCAAAATGAATGTGAGGCAGAGGCTACTATCTTTAAAAGGTGGATCTGGAGGCAATTTAGTGGGTATAAATTACAATTGACTTTGGAAGAAAGAACTCACACACTTGAGCCTCCTCAGATGTGTAGCCAATAGGGGGTCGTCTGACTACATGAAATTTTACACATCTATCAGCTAAAGAAGAGATCCAAATGCAAAAATCTAGCACTTAGGGACATCATATGGATTCGTAACACCCCCTGGAGGACTTGTGGCCTACGAATCAATGAATGGTTTATTCTGAGCCAAAAATGTATTTTCACAGTGCTTCTCAATTTACTTAGCTGTTTCAGAACACCATATGTGAGAGAACACAGCAGACTGGGAATTGCTCTTACAGAAGGCACTATTTAGTGATATGAGGAATACCTCTTGAGGCAGCCAAAGGCATGCAATTTGCTAGCTTCTTGGCTTTCACAATAGTGCATAGCTTTCAAACTTAAACCAAGGAAAATTTTTCAAGAGCACAGGTGTCTAGATAAGTTTCCCCATTGGACCAATGGTGATACTTTGGAATGGTACAGGACATCTACCTATTCTTGAGTCTATTTAGGACCTTTTCGCCTCAAAGAAAGTTGATTTAGAAGTCATTCTCTTTTCCTTCTTTGGTCTTTTCTATCCTGCAGTTGTTCATTTTTATCTAATACATGAAACTGGAAATTCTTTCCTGTCTATGAGGATTAGTCTTTTCTTGTGGGTATATTATTCTTTTTTTTGGTTGTTGTAAGTTTTAAAAATTATTTTCTTTTAAATTTATTTATTTTTAGTTTACAACATTCAGTTCCATAAGTTTTTGAGTTCCAAATTTTCTCCCCCTCCTTCTCCTCCCTGCTCCCCACCCAAGACAGCATGTAATCCAATATAGGTTCTACATATACCTTCACATTAAACATATTTTCACAATACTCAAGTTGTAAAGAAGAATTATAATCAATGGAATGAAACATGAGAAAGAAAAAAACAAACAAACAAAAAAGAGAGAGCAAATAGTTTGCTCTAATCTGCATTCAGACTCCATAATTTTTTTCCTCTGGATGTGGATAGCTTTTTCATCATGAGTCTTTTGGAGTTGTCTTAGAACATTGCCTTGCTGAGAAGAACCAAGTCTATCAGAGTTAGTCATCACAGACACAATGTGTTTGTAATTGTGTACAATGTTTTCCTGGTTCTGCTCAGGATCACTCAGCATCAGCTCATATAAGTCTTTCCAGGTTTTTCTGAAGTCCACCTGCTCATCATTTCTTATAGCACAATAGTATTCTATCACATTCATATACCACAACTTGTTCAGCTGTTCCCCAGTTGATGGGCATCCCCTTCATTTCCAATTCTTTGCCACCACAAAAAGAGTTGCCATAAATATTTTTGTACATATGGGTACTTTTGTATTCTTAAGCTAATGCCATTATGGGTTTAATATTGCTATTGTGTAATGTAATAACAAATTGACAGATTTTAAAATCGGTCAATCAACAAGCACTTTGTAAGGGCCCTACTAAGTAGTAGGTACTGTGCTAGACTTTAAAAAAGTATCAGTGTTTTACTTTTAAAATTTAGAAACATCCAGTGCACAATTGGTAATTAAATGATACTTTTTGCCATTAATCATCCTTCATAATGTTAATAAAAAAAATTTCTGAAGTTTCTGTTACCTGCAAATCAATCTCACTTCTGACAACTATCATAAAACAACTGCTTACAAAAAATTTGTATCCAAAGGCCTTAATATTGTCCAGAAGCATTGTCTTCTAGTGGAAATAGTCTCGGACTTGGACTACAGAGACTGAGGCTAGAATTCCATCTCACTCAGATGCCTGGGCCAATTACTTCATTTCCCAGAGCCTCAGTTTTCCCATTTGTAAAATACCATCACCACTTATACTACCTCCCTCTAAGGGCTATCGGGAAGAAATCACTTAGTAAACTAAAGTACTATATCGATATAGATTACTGTTATTACTCTTGTATGGACCTTTAGAAGAAGTATCATCCACTTTCATCAGTTAACTTTCAAGAACTGTTGAGTTTTGTGCACAAAAAATGCTCATCCAATTTTTACTATTCCCCTTCATGATTTAGATTGGCTTATTGCTGTACTCTGTACTTCAGTAGTATTTTGATTGTCTGCTAGGTACGAGAAAGTTATTGTTTGGTTACTAAAAAAAGGAAACTACGTGGTTCACTTTCCCAATTTTCCTTTGTCTTGGCAAATCGAAATTGGAATTACTACACGATCACTAAAATGAATAAATGTAATCAGCCGAATTGGAGAGACAGCACAGTGGAATTTAAAGGTTACCAGGCTTGAAGTCTTTGATTCTAGTCTTCGATTTACCAGTAGCTCTGAGTTACTAAGCCTTGTGTGACCTTGGTTAAGTCACTAACTTCTTTAGGTCTTCATTTCCTCATCTATAAGATGAAAAGGTTAGATTAGATGATCCCTAAGATCAATGATTCCATGCAATACCTATGTTGACTTTGATAGTCAGTTGCGTTTATAAGAGGACGATTTGAATTCCAAAAAGAGATTGCATTTTTCATCATCCTTGGGGATTTTTTTTCTCATTTGGTTTTAAAGTTTGACAAGGTGTCTTCTCTTCCAATCTACCCTCCATACAAGAATATTTTGATAAATTCCTGTTTCTCAAACTTAAAGAGCAACCAACTTCACTCGTTTGGCCTGTCTAGTTCATGAAGTTCTCTTGGTAGCTTAACCAACATTTTTATGAGTCTTTGACCAAGCAGTTTAAAAAATAGCTAACCTATTTAATTTTTTTCCAGAAGAAATCTTGCCATTTCCCAAGTCCTTGATTGACATTTTCAGGGAATTGACACTAGCAGGAAATCTTGAAAGCCAGAATTCAAATTTCAGAAAAGTTAGAATTATTTTGAAACTTTTTCCATTTCAATCAAACAAAAACAAATGAGAAAAAAGGCAGGAAGATCATGTAAAAAGCACTTCGGGTGCTTGCCTCTTTGGAGAGAGACTATGGCCTATATATTGGAATGTGTCCTAAAACTTAATAATACAGCCAGACCTTTGGGCATCATGAAAAAGTTCAGTATCATGTACCTGTTCTGCTGTGTAGACAATTATATTGCTGTTGTTCAGTCATTTCAGTGACCCTGTTTGGGGTTTTCTTGCCAAAGACTGGGGTGGTTTGCTATTTCTTTCTTCAGCTCATTTTTGCAGATGGGAAAACTAAGGCAAACAGGGTTAAGAAACTTGCCTATGATCACACAGGTAGTAAGTGAATGCATCTGAATTTGAACTCATGAAGATGAGTCTTCCTGACTCGAGCCCCACCCAACATTCTGTCCATTGTGCCACCTAGCTGCCTCAAACATAGTTATTCTTTCAGATAAATCTGATGTTCATTGAAAATGATGGTATTACTAATCCCCTTAGTATCCTGGGTAATTCCTATTAAATTTAATGAGAAGCAGTATGGCTTAGTGGAAAAGCACTGGGGTAGGGAGCAGGGTTTTTGAATTGGCTCTGCTACAAATTCAGTCCAATAATTCAAAAACATTTATTAAGCCTTACTGTTTCAGCACCTACTATGCGCAAGGCACTATGCCAGATGGTGGTGATAGAAACAATAAAAGGAAATAGATACTGGCCTTGAGGAGCTTATGGTCTGCTTAGAGGGGCGAGAGTAATGATAGAGATATAAAACATATACAGAGATAAATAAATAGAAAACATATGCAAAGTAGTTTTAGGAGAGAAAGCCCAACTAGTGACCGGGGAATGGGCTTGTGTAGTAGTAGGTGGCACCAGAGCTATGCTTTAAGGGAAGCTAAGGATTCTTCCAGGTGGAAATGAAGAAGGAGAGCATTGAGGACATAGAACATAAAGGGCACTGGGGAGGGGAGCAGAAGACCAGAGAGTATAATCTCATTTATTTGTATCTTGCTGGTTTTTGTTTACTCTGTGATGAACACACTGATACATATTAATAGACAGCATGGAGTGGATAGAGTTCTGGACTTGAGTAAGGAAGATTTAGTGCAGGGTTGGAATCCTGCATCAGACACTGATTATGTGACCTTGGGCAAGTCACCCAGCCTCCCTGAGCCTCAGCGTCCTCATCTGTAAAGTGGGCTTGATTGTCTACAATGTTCCTTCTAGTGCTAATAAGGAGTAATAAGAAATAAAACTGGAAAGATAAGTGGGAGCCATACAGTGAAGGTCTTCTAATGTAAGACTGAGGATTTTCTGTTTTATCCAGAGGCAATAATAGGAAGCCTCTGAAGATTTCTGAACAGGAAAGTAATAAGGTCATATTTATTTTAGGAATATTTCAGGAACATCAATTTGGCTGCTATGTGGAAGAAGGATTAGAAACAGGAAACACTGGAAATAGAGACCAATGAGGAAGATATTGGAATAGTTAGGGGTGTTAGGGAAGAGATAGTGAGGGACTATGATAGCCCTGGAAGTGGAGATTAGGGGACGTATGCACTTGATGATGCGGAGGCATGTCGCTCAAGACTTGGTGAGGGAGAGAGAGAAATTAACCTTGAAAAATGACTTTAAGATTGCAGATTTAGGTGGTCGGAAGGATGATGTTATCTTCGACTGAAATAGGGAATTTGGAGGAAGGATAATGCGATTTGTTGTTGTTTAGTTGTTTCAATCATGTTCAACTCTTCACCACCCCATTTAGAATTTTCTTGGCAAAGATACTGGAATGGTTTGCCATTTCCTTTTGCACTCCTTTTCAGATGAGGAAACTGAGGCAAACAGGGTTAAGTGACTTGTCCAGGGTCATATAGCTAATAAGTGTCTGAGACTAGATCTGAACTTGGAAAAATGAATCTTCTGATTCCAGGTCAGGCACTCTATCCACTGTGCCAACTAGCTGCCCTGACAATGTGATAAAATGGAGCCAACGTGGAATAACAAAACACTTACTTGAGTTCAAGGACCTTTGTTTAAATCCACACCTTTGATGCTCGCTACCTGTGTGACTGTGGGCAAGTCACCTCTCTGGGTCCTCAGTTGTGTTTTGGGGAAAATTTATGTTCTAGTCCATAAAATGAAGAGGTTGGGCTAGGTGACTTTTAAGGTTCTTTCCAGCTCTCACTTCTGTAATTTAGTCGTCTGTTTAAGTGATAAGAGATTGGCAAACTTCAAAAAGAGAATGGTAACACTGACCCTTTTTACTTTTAATTGAAGATAAAAACTTTAGGTACATAAAAATTGGTTGACAGGAGGTCCCACCAATTGGAGAAAGCATTGCTTGCCATGCTTGTGAGAGATGTGTTTCCCTATAGAATGTCTGGGGGGCAGCTAGAGAGCACAGTGATTAGAGTGCTGGGCCTAGACAGACAGGAGGACTTGAGTTCAAAACTGGCCCCAGACACTTACTCACTTAACCATGTGACCCTGGACAAGTTACTTAATCCTTTTTGCTTTAATTTCTTCCTCTATAAAATGGACTGAAGGAGGAAACGGCAAACCACTCCGTATCTTTGCCAAGAAAACCTCATTTTTTTCTTTGCTAAGAAAAGATAGGGCCAGGAAGAGTTGGACACTACTGAACCACATCAACAAATACAATGTCTGTTTAGATAATGGTGAGAAACTTTTCAAAGAAACCCAAATAAGAGATGGGTCTTCTGGTCATTACAACAGATCTGGGCCTTCTAATTAAGTTACTTCTTTAGATTTCCTGTTGGTTCTAGAGCTAAAGTGAGTCATTTACCAACACTCATGAATAAATGCTTAACTGACACCAATGGAAAATGTAAGAATAATAAGGATTAATGAGTGGTGAGTGCTGGGGTTGGGATAATTCTACTTTAATTATTAACCACCAGCATTATTTTCCTAGAACAAACTTTATCTAAATTAGCATAAACCATGAAAGGATTTTTTTTTGGTCTATATTTACACTCAGTGTTGTAAAATGTGAAAGTAAAAACCTTTTCTGGGGAAGGGAGGTATCGACTGTCCAACTGTACTAAAACTGTTTTCTTCAAATTTATCAATGATCTCTTGATTGCCGAACTTAATGGCTTTTTCTCAATCCCTATCTTTCTTGAACTTTTCTCAACACAGCTGCCAAAATGATTCTCTCTAAGGTGCCAATTCATCCATGTTACTCTCCTACTCCATAAACTCCAATGGCTCCCTAGTATTTTTAGGATCAAATTTTTTTTATAAGAGGAGGAGGGTGGTATTTAAAATTATCCAAACCTGGCCTCTTCCTAGTATTTCCAATCTCTTTACACATTGCTTTTTTCCCCATACTCTATAGATTATCAGTCAATAAAGTATGTTCTATTGCTCAACACTATGCTAGGTGCTGGGGATACAAATACATACCAGAATGAAATGATTCTTACTCTCAAGACACTTACATTCTAGCCACACTGACCTCCTTGTTCCACAGTCCCACACTACACTTCTCACAACCTTTTCTTTGTGCTAGTGTCCCCATGTCCACAATGATCTTTCTCCTCATCTCTGCCTCTTAGAATCTGTGGCTTCAAGACTTAGCTCAAATGTTACTTTCTCTAGGAGGGCTTTCCTGGTCCTGCCACTTACAAATGCCTTTATAAGGTTCAATTATATCTACTCTGGATGTTTCTTTTACATACTTATTTGTGCACATGTTGTCTTCCCAGGTTAGATGGTAAACTCCTTGAGGGCAGAGACTTTTTTTTTTCTTTGTTTCTTTTTTCTTTTTTTTTTTTAATTTTTTTCCTTTTCTTTTTTGTATCCTTAGCACTTAACACAGTTGCTGGCTCATATTCTTTGTAGTTATGCTCTTAGAGGCTAACACACAGTAGGTGCTTAATAAATGCTTGTTGATTGATAAGCACTTCACAAGGGCGTGTTGGATTGACTACATGGCTGTAACGAATATAGTCTCAAGTATAAGAAAACATTTATGAATGTAATGGGTCCATTTTCACACTGACAGCTTTATGGTCAGTGGTCCTGCCTGACTGGACTTGGAGTAAATTGTGCTGCCTGGGAGGAAATCTCCCCAGGTTAATAGCTAAGTGCCTAAGTGTGTTTGAGGTTAATCATTGTATTTACACAGAAAGTATTTCCTTCACAAAGTACCACCTCAGTGGGCTTAGCCCCACCTGTTAATCTGTTCCAGCCAGTAGCCAAGCGCCGAGCCCAGAGGGATCAGGGGACTGGTTACACATTTTGGTTGTCTTTGAACGTTTTTCTACAACTCTGTTGACCACTGAATCTCCGACTAGCATTACTCTTGTAGCCGTACTCTCTCTTTACTAGCCATACCATCTCTTTCCTTCTCCTCCAAATTCCAAAGAACTTTGGAGTAGTTATGTAGACACAATCCCAGTCAAATGAAAGCTGATTTCATAGAAGATATTTCTGCTACTCTACACAAAATTCTCTTACCACTTGTTTCTGTCCTGTCTTAGTGAACTTGAAGATGAATGTTTACAGTGGAATTTCACAAAAGCTAATTGATATAAGAGTTTTGAAGGGCAGCCTAGTTTTCCAAGTCACTTTTTTCATCAAATTTATTTTTGGTTAATTTGACTTGGTGAGGTTTTATAATATTTCAGCGATCAAGTTGTATTTACAACTTGATCAAGCAGTAATCAATTACTGGTCACTGAAATTGCCTGATAAAGCAATATTTGGGTGCTTCAAATATGACTGTTTTGGATTTCTGTGTGAAAATGATGAAAATAATGCTGGTCTTAATTAAATAAATGAACAAATGAATGAACAATTATACTACGTTACCATACATGATAATAATTAAAATAATATATTATTACTGACAAGTAAAGAAATAAACGGAGCATGATGTTGCCTATATAATTTGAATATATATATATCCCCCAGTATTTTCTCATAATCCTAAACTCCATCATTATGATCTTATTCCTTTGTATCTTGCAGATTTTTCTGTCCTCCAAGATCTAGGACAGAGAGTTTATGAGTTTATGAGGTATATTGAGAGGCACACACAGAGTAGAAGTCAGAATTCTGGAATTCAAGTTAGGAAGCCCTGGGTTCAAATCTTGCCTCAGATACTTATTAGCTCAATGACCTTGGGTAAGTCACTTACACCCTGTGTTTCAGTTTTCTCATTTAGAAAATGATGGCTTTGGACTTGACGGCCTCTAAGGGCCCTTATGGATCTAAATCTATGATTGTATCATCCTCTGCTCATAGTTCCCTTGTTGCCAGTGCCCTTAATAGGCTATCTACCTTCCTGAATTCCTTGCCCTAACCTGCCATAACTATGACTTCCTTCTTGCATGTCTGGATTTCTGACCTGCTGCTTGTTCTGGTTTCTGGTAACTAATGACACTCCCTTGGGTATTGGTTTCCTATTAACATCTACATCCATTCTTATAATTAAATGAGAGTGAGCACCTGCAGAAAGGGACATACATGGTCTAGGAATGTGGAGGGGAGTAATGTTAAAAGGCAAGCCAACTGGGCACCAAAGGTAAACTCATGGGTTTTTTTTGAGGGTCAAATGCATATGAATATGTGCTCCAACCTACATGCACAGGGCTAAAACATATTTTAGCAGGCAGTGATAGGATTTTGGATCAACCTCCTCATTTTACAACTATAAAAACTGAGCCCCATGGATCTGACATCATGGCCAAAGTCAGAAAGCTGGCTACAGAATTACAACTCTGGTTTTCCTAACTGCTTCCTAAAAGTGCCATTCCCATTCTTGTTCACCTTCAGATAGAGCTTTATGGTTTGCGAAGAAAGACCCTTTCCTGCCATCCCCTCATGGGATCATAGAACTGGAGCTGAAGGGATCTCAGAGGCCACAAGTCCAACTTTCTGATTTTACAGATCTCAGAATATCTGCAAATCTTCTTTAATTCAAGCTTAGTGTTCTACCCACTTTGCATTGGTATAGACAGGATTTCCCAAAAATCTTAGTGCACTTTTAAGCTTTAACAGCACTAAAACTTTGAGACAAGCTATGCATATAGAACAGTCCTGTACCTTCAAGTTCGTTGGCATACGGAACTCCTGGTAAGGAAACCCCCTGTACCAATTCAAATCAGTAATTTATAGTCTTAGGGAGTTTTCTAGGGGACTAAGAGGATGTGACTTGTCATTATTATGTCAAATTTTTAAAAAACTTGAAATGCAGGCTTAAGCTAGCAATGAATATACTCTTTCCAAGTTCTCGTAACAATGGTGATAAGTATTAAATAGTGTTTCAGTAACTATTGAGTTTCTTGGTTGTTATTTTGCCTCTAAATTTTATTTCTTCTTTGCAATTCCAGAGAGTTTTGCTTATCCCTTTGCAACAACTGATTATAACGCCAACGTAATGGTCAACCTGCTTCCTTATACTTTTGGGAGAGAGCGGGAACACTAGTATATACCAGGACTTGAACACAGGTTTTCTTGAATGTGAGGTTGGTTTTCTATCATCTATGTCTTATTGCCTTGCTGGCCTGATTTTCTTGCCTTTTTGACATATGCTGGCTCTGTGACCCTGGGTGTAGTACTCTAGGTGACTCTCTAAGATAATAAGTTCACATAAGGTTGCATTGGTCAATTAGCCATCTGAAGGAACTGACTTTAAGTGGGGCAAGCATCAGAAGGGTCCATTAGACATGTATTTTAGGGTTATATGGAAGTCTTGTGTATAGCTATGAGACCCATTCAACCATCATCTTGGTACTTGCCCCTGGCTATACTCTTCTTTCGCATTTATATCCCAGCAAGTACTCCAGGCTTAAAGGTGATGGATGGTGTTCCAAGCCCTACGTAGTTGTTTGTGCTGATAAAGCTGAAAGGACCACTTAGGTTCTTTATTTTTGGAGAGTAGCCTTAATGATCACATCCTGGTCAAGCCACAAAGAAAGATAAATCTTCGGCTTTTTGTATGGCAGTGAAATTTGCCAGTTGTTGTTTTGTGAAGGAGGTTTACGTTGTGCTATGTGGTCAATTGTAGAATATGAATCTATGGTAAGATGACAGCTAGAGAAGCGCTTGATTTTGGTTAATTAACTCCTACTCTATACTTAGTACTGGGCTGGGTGCTGGGCATAGAAATGCAGAATTGATGCAGTCTCTTAAGTGGTTTCATTCTACATGGTGGGGGGAGGGAGGATACACACCAATCAATTAATAAACAAACATTTATTAAATATTTATGATATGCCACCAATTATCCTAGGTGCCTAGGGTGTTGTTTAGTTTTTTTCAGTCATGTATGATTCTTCATGGCCCCATTTGGGGTTTTCTTGCTGAAAATACCGGAGTGGTTTGCCTTTTCCTTCTCCAGCTCATTTTACAGATGAAGAAACTGAAGCAACCAGGTTAAGTGACTTGATCAGGATCACACAGCTAGTAAGTATCTGAGGCCAGATTTGAACGCAGGGAGAAGAATCCTTCTGACTCTAGGCCCAGCTCTCTATCCACAGAACCACCTAGCTGCCCCACACTCGGGGTATATATACAGAAGTGAGATAATTTCTACTCTTTTTGGAAGAATTTACATTCTACTGGGAGATTCAGTAATATGTTCACAGATAAGTAAATGTAAAATATATACAAAATAAATGCAAAGTGATTGAGGGTATAAGGTAGAAGAAGCAGGAAAGACTTCTTGAAGGAGGTGGCACTTAAGTTGAATCTTCAAAGGATGTTCTAAAAGGTAAAAATGAGGAAGGAGAGCATTCCAGATATAGGAGATGGCCAATGTAAAGATGGGATATGGTGTGTATGGAAAAGAAGTTGACAATTTGAGTAAAATGTAGAGTAGATGAGGAGGAAATATATGTAATCACCTTGGAAAGATTGGCTGGTTGCCAATCAGCTTTAAATGTCAAAGAAGAGAATTTGAATTTTATCCCAGAAGTAATAAGAAGCCAGTATCTTTCCTTTTAAAGTTATTTTGTAACTCCTTCTTGCATTTACATACACATATATTATATGTGTGAGGGTTTGTCTACTACTAGGCCCTAACTGACAGTTTGAACACTGATTGAACCACCTAAATGGTGGGAAGTTCCTACAGTTTAGTCAGCTTCATTTAGGCAAGTAGGGCTTTTGCAAACTTCATCTGATCTAAGTATGCAAAGTTAGAAAGTTTTCCTAATCATGATGCTCCAGTGATAGACAGGAAGGGTCAAAGTCTGGGCCACTGGATGATCGAATATCCCTAAGGTCCTGCTGGGGCAGGTAGGTGGGGCAGTGGATAGTGCATTGGGCCTTGAGTTAAGAAGACTCCTCTTCTTGAGTTCAAATCTGGCCTCAGACACTTACTACCTTTGTGACCCTGGGCAAGTCGCTTAACCCTGTTTGCCTCAGTTTCCTCATCTGTAAAATGAGCTGGAGAAAGAAATGGAAAACCGTTGCATTACCTTTGCCAAGAAAACTCCAAACGGGGTTACAAAGGATCAGACACAACTGAAAAATGGCTGAACAACAAAAAGGTCCTGTTCCTGCTCCTCTGTGAACTAGCAATAGCAATCAGATACAAGGGTGGAGATCTAGAGCGCTGGGCTCTCTAATACAGTATGCATCTTACTTGTGTTCTATTTACTGATGGGACTACTGGGCTGGAGAACTACATGCTTGCATGTCTGTGAGTAACAAACTGCCTCACTTTTGATCCTTTGAGACTTGTGTTCTTTCTTGGTATCTCATCTGTGATCTCCTCATAATACACATGTTGTTTCTCTCCCAGGAATATTATTACTTGAGGGCAGGGACTGATTTCATTGTTTCTTTGCATCCCCACTCCTTATTGCAGTGCTTGGCCTCTAGTATACCTTTAATAAATAAATAAATGCTCATCGATGAATTCATTGGAACTTTTTGATCTGGGGAATGCTATGTTCAGACCTGGGTTTTAAGAATTTCAGTCTGGCAGTTGTGTAAAGGAAGGATTGATGTTCCACATCACACCAGGTGCCTATTGGACATTTCAAATTGGATGTCTCATAAGCATCTCAAACTCAATATATTCAAAGCAGAACTCATCACTTTCCAAGTCCAACCATCTTCAAACTTTCCTATAACTGTGAAGAATGCTCTTTTCTTCCTAGTCAACCAGGTTCAAAACCTCAATATCATCAACTTTTCACTTGAACTCACTTCATATATATTTTCATTTGCCAAATCTTGTAATTTCTACCTTCAGGACATCTTTGATATGGATATGGACACATACAGAAAACCCATTATCTATCTATCTATCTATCTATCTATCTATCTATCTATCTATCTATCTATCTATCTATCTATCCTACCATCATCTTAATCAGGCCACCATCATCTCTAGTCTATACTATTGCAAATTTGCCTTTTTACCTTTTGGTCTCTCACTATTATTCAAATTTATTCTCCACTTAGGTACCAAAGTGATTTTCCTAAAATGCAGGCATGAAAATGTTACCCCCTTACTCAAAAAACTCTAGTGGTTTCCTCTTACCTCTAGGGTCAAACAAAGTCCTCTGTTTATTATTTAAAGTTATTCACAAGCTGGTCCCTTCCTACGTTCCAAGCCTTCTTACATATTATTTCCCTCCATGTACCATGTGATCTGTCCACACTGGTCTATTCGTTGTTTCTCATACACGATACTCCCTCTCCTATCTCTGTGCCTTTCTATTGTCTTCCATGCCTGAAATCCTTTTTTCTACTCACGCCCACCTCATATCAGTGTGTGTATGTATATATCAAGAAACATATCCAAATTATATTGTAGCCTTCTGAGTGGGAGGGAGAGGGGAAAAAAACAACAAAGTTAAAAAGTGCACAGCAGAGAACAAAAGAAAACACAAGGAAGGAAGCAAAGAAAAGATGGACAATTCTCAACACAAGGTGTATTATTTATCATACAGGCTTTCATGAAATGAAAATTTATTGTTACATATTTTAAATCCTCTCCTATGTTCTGCTATGCACATGACATGCTTTTTTTTCTTTCTTTATATTTAAGTTTCAATATTTAAGTTTATGATATGTTTTTGTTTCTTTTCTCTATTTTGTATTTGTGTTCTGGTAAAATAAAATAAAAAAGTGTCAAAAATATATTTTTATTTATTTTGTTAAGTATTTCCCAATTATGTTTTTAACATTCATTTAAAAAAAATCTAAGTTTCAAATTCTCTGCTTCCCCCTAGCTTTTCTGCACTCCTTGAGAAGGCAAGCAATATGATATTAATTACACAGGTGAAGTCATATAAAATATATTCATATTATCCATGTTATAAAAGGAAACACACACACAAGAAAAATAAAGTTAAAAAAATGCTCTAAATTCAGAGTTCATAAGTTCCTTCTCTGGAGATGGACAGCATTTTTCCTCATAGGTCCTTGGGAATTATCTTGTATCATTGTATTGATCAGAGTAGCTAAGTCTTTCATAATTGATTATTGTTACAATAGTTCAAAGATATAAAACATTCAGTTCTTAAATGCCACCTTCTTTAAGAGGCATTTCCCAGATCCACCCCAGTTCTCTACTCTACATTCATTCCAGGTACTAATGAATTCCCCTGTAAGGCTACATTCTGTATACTCTGTAAGTACTGTGTGTAACTATTTATATACTTTTATATTCTATCCTAATAGAATGCAAGCTCCTTGAGGCCAGGGACTGATTTTGCCTATTTTTTTTTTGTATCTCTAGTGTTTTTCAGTTCCTTATATAGTAAACACTTACTTTTTTTTGATTAATTAATTGGTATGATCAAAGGATAAAAATAAAATATTCCTTTCCTTAGAAGAGCTTACATGCTCCTGGTCAATTACAAATAGCCTTTTAATACTTTTTTGAGGCAAAAATTCTTTCATCGTGTATTTGCCTATCTTAAATGTTTATAGCGCTAAGTCCTGATTAGTGCAAATAATCAATCCCCTGATGCAGTTGCATATATTCAAATTTGCAGTTGTAATTACATAAAATGTTGTAATGGGTTCCAGCCAATGGAAATATGCATGTGAATTTGAATAATGTATATTAATGTATAACATAATAATATAATATTAATTATTTCAGTGTGATTCATTATTCATTAAGGTGATTCACTAAATAGCACTAATTGAGACCTCATTATAGTATGGAAAATAAGAACAAAAATGAACTATTTTGAAATCTCTTCATGATTTTAAGATAAAGTTTCACCTTGATTTTAAAATATTGTCATTTAAGGTGGGGGGAGGGGAGTGCAGTATGCACACGAACTATTTTCTTCTTCTGTTCCTATTCATTAATTGGATGCAGAGTCTCCAAATTGACAGATGTATTTAAGGAATCTGGTCACATTGTAGCAGCGGGCTTTTAGAATTTATAGCTTTGTAGTCCCCATGGCTGTGAAACTCCTTACCATCATCTGTATCTTTTTGGGAACTGGATGGATCGAGAAGCATTTTTAAAAATACAAAATTTAAAGATATTGGTCTATTATTCCTAATTTCTTTTTCTTTTCTTTCTTCTTCTTTTTTTTTGGTGAACTATAAAGCTCCCTGGAATTCTGCATGAAGATGGCTCTAGGAATTTTTGGTATTGTTCTCATTACTAGTCATACATTATCCATGCTGTATTAGTGTGAAAACCAGGCAAGATAAGGGGAGATTGGAAAGCAAGAGGATCATTTACAAGTGTCAAACTGCCTTACTGCCTTTTTTTTTTACTTTCATCATCTTTCTCTATCTGCCTTGTTCCTTGTGCTTGTTAGCGGTACAGTTTCTATAGCAACACCTATTGGTTGTAGTAACAATGAAAACCCCAGCAAGCTCTCCTGCGGAGAAATCCTCGATGCTGACAAGATCAACTCATATTTTCTTTGTCCAGTGTTTTCTATTACTTCCCAGAATGACCCTTTTAGCAGGATAGAAAAGATTCCCACTAATTATTTCTGAAATAAGCAGCTGAAGTCAGGCAAGCCAGCAAATAGATGTTATCGAACAGTGGTGATGGGAGACACTACGTTAGAAATAACCCAATTTCATAAGAAATAAATTCCACCATCTTGTACTGTTAACATAGAATAGAATGAAGGTCATCCCACTTCTTCCAATCCAAATTGGCTAGTTTTATTTAGAAAACACTCTAAATTTAGAAAACACTACCCAAATACCAATAGTATTTTTAAAAGCATTTTGTGTAATAATAGTATGAAAATTAACAATTGATTGGAAAGTGGATTGCCAGTTCTGAAAAGCACTTCCATGAACTTGAACAAAATGTCACATAAAGGAGAAAATTAAATGGATTTCATAGCTCTTTTGAATATTTCCACTGACTTTTCGCTTTAATTATTTGAATTATTTCTGGTGGGTTTTTATTTTAGGGCTATTTCCCCTTAAATTCTCTAGAAAAAAATGTTCCAATGATACATTTCACTTTATGTGCATAATGGTAGTCCAGGATGTGAGACTGAAGGAATTAGAGCTGTAAGGCACCTTTTAGACCATCCACTCTAACCCTCTTATTTCACAGACGAGGAAGCTGAGGCCTAGACAGGACAAACGACTTAGCTAAAGTCAAATAAGTGGTAGAACTGGAATTCAAACCCAATAACTTCAAATCCAGGGCTTTTCTCCCTTTTATTCCATACTCAATGGAATAACACTGAAAAACTGTAAGTTTTTAAGAAATATAAGAGTTACCAACCCATTTTATTTTTGCATTATGACTTAAATGCTGGTTAATATTTAATCCTGGGATTTGGGGCATATGAAAGTTTCTAATTTTATTTCCTGTCTATTCTAATTTTTCTTTTGAGGTCTTTCTGGTTTCCTTTTGTTATTATCTATCCATTATCATTTCTCTGTCATCTTTCTTCTCTATGAGGCAGGTTTTCCTAATGCATGAACTATTTCTTTGTTTTTAGGGTGGACACTTTGGAATTCTTCATTCTTTCTATCAATCTTCTGGGCAATTATTTCATGAACCTAGTTATTTGTTAAATGTTCTCAAATCAGTGGTTCTTAGATTTTCAGTGAAATTTGATGGGAAAAAATAGGTCTTTATTTTCACTAGCCTCTAACTGAATTTTCGTATTTCTTTCAATTATGAATTTTAAGAAAGGATTTTAAGAAGAGATTCATGGGATTCAGTAGACTGCCTCAAAAATAGGCTTGGGTTACCCAGTAATTAGGAATTTTGAGCTAATGGGAAAGGAATGAAGGACTGGCAGGGAGGAAGGGCTGAGGTGGCCTCTAGCAGTGCCAGGTCAATATGGACATATGCTGGAAGCAGTAGGAGAACAGTAAATGCTAGCTGTTGAGAAATTGGTTTTTATATAATTAATAAATCCGATAACTCCAATATTGCTCTATCTCACCTACCATCATTCAATCTCTTTGCCTTACCCTCTCTTAAAAATATTCATGAACCTCACTGTGACTCTAATTCTTTAAAAACAATGGTTTAATGACTTATTCAAGGGGCCTAAAATATTAAAGAGTTAGAATAAGACTTTGAAGGTAAAGAGAATAACAATATTTACTGGAGATAAATAATAAATAAATAAATAATACCATATGCATTTATATGTATTAGATTAAAGTTAATCTTGAAACAAAGATATTTATCAGTCATTTCAACATTACAGTTTCAAAAACATAAAAATATAGTTAAGTATCTTTGTATATTTTGGTATATTTAATTTCTAAATATCATCTAGTTCTTTCCTATTTCTGCCAAACCATTACCCCTGCTCTGGTTTCACTTATATCATTCCTAATTTCTGTCTTTTAGTTAACCTCCACTACTCTTAAATCACTTGCCCCCAGCATATCTCTACTGATCTTGCCAAACTCCAACCCTAGATTACCACCATCCATCATCTACTCGTGTTCTATTGAATGGAGCTGTTGGAAGTCCCAAAACCTAGTTGATGAGGTACATTACAAATTCGTGTTATTTTACCTCAGCTGGGCCCTCACAACAAGTCAATCCTTTTACTTCTCCCTAGTTGATTCTCTATCTCATGCCCCACAGAAACTATTTTGGATGTTTTTTTTCCCCAAATCTCCCATACTTACCTCTTTCCCCATCTTCTTCTCTGCTTCTTTACATCTCAAAACCCATTGACATCATTCCTTACTATCCTCTTCTTTCTTCCAGTTTCTCATAATGAAGTGACCTTCTTGTTGTTGAGGCTAACCCCTCTATGTCTGCTCTTGATACCATTGAAGCCCAATCATCAGATTGCCCCCTTGATCATTCCCCCTTGCTAATCTGTAATCTCTCCCTGTCTATTGGTTCTTTCCCTAACAGGGATGGGGAACCTATGGCCTTGAGGCCACATTTGGCCTTCTAGGTCCTTGGGTGCAGCCTTTTGACCGAGTCCAAGTTGTTCTGAGAAGTTTGGATTCAGTCAAAGGGCTGCACTGGAGGATCTAGAGGGCCACACGTGGCCTTGAGGCTGCAGATTCCCTACCCCCACTTTAGTATCTTCAAATGTACTCAAATCTCTCCATCTTTAAAAACAAAACAAAACTGAAATTAGATTTTACTATCACCTCATTATCAATCAATCTCTCTACTCTTTTTCTTAGTCAAACTCCCCCCCAATACTGTCTACATTTGTTACCTCCATTTCATCTCCTTTCTCTTGCTCCTCTACCATTTGCAGTTTGCCTTCTGATCTTATCACTTGATTGAAATATTCTCTCCAATATTAACAGGATCTCTTAATTCCCAAGCCTGATGGCCTTTTCTCAGTCTTCATCCATCGTGACGTCCCTGCTGCATTTGACACTGTTGACAATTCATTTCTTCTCAATACACTCTCCTCTCTTGATTTTCATGACACTACTTTCTACTAATTTTAAAATACCTCACAGTTCCTTCTTGTCTTCTTCGCTGGCCTAGCATCCATATTGTACTCCCTTACTATAAATTTACTGCACAGCTCTGTCTTGGGCTATTCTGGGCCCTCTTCTCTTCTGTTCTCTTCTCTCTGTATGTCTCCCTTTGTCTCTGTCTGTCTCTGTCTCTCTCTCTCCTTATCGGATCTTTTGGTTTAATTATCATCTCTACACAGAAGACTCACTAGTTTACATATCTGAGCCCAGTCTCTGATCTCACATCACCAATTGACTATTGGGCATTTCAAACTGGATGTTCCAGAGATAACAGGTAAACAACAACCCAACATGTACAAACTAGAACTCATTCTCTTCCCTCCTTTGTACCCAAATTTATCCACTCTACCTAACTTGCCTTTCTGTCTATAACACCACTATTATTCCAATCTCCTGGGTTTATAAACCTGGTGTTATCCTGAACTTCTCATTCTCCCTCACCCCACATATCCTATCATTTGTCAAGACTTGAATTTTTACCTCCACAATCTGACTCAGCCATCACCTTAGGTCAGGCTCTTAAAATAATTTACCTTGACTATTGCAGTGGCCTCCTAATTGGTCTTCCTCCCCAAGTCACTCCTATCTATCCTTTTTTTAGCTGCTAAAGTGATTTTCTTGAAGTACAGATCTGAACATGTCACATCCCTAATCAATAAACTCCAATGACTTCCTATTGCCTCTAGGACAAAATAAATTCCTCTGTTTGACTTTTAAAGACTTTCACAATGTGAAGGTCCTAAGCAATCTTTTCAGCCTCATTATACATTATTCTCCTTCCTGAACTTCATGATCCAGCCAAACTGACCTTCTCTCTGCTCCTCACACATGGCACTCCAGTTCAAGACTTTGTGCCTATTTACTTTCCTATCTCCATGCCTAGAATGCACTCATTTCTCACCTTCTATCTTAGAAACTCCCTCAATTCTCTCAAGACCCAGCCCAAGCACCACTTTCTCTACCAAGGCTTTTCTGATTTCCCTAATAGCTAGTTCTTTCCTCCATAGCCATCTTGTATTTCTTTTGTATTTATCCCCTATGTAGTTATTTTGTATATATTTACATATGTATGTGTTATCTCCCCTGATATAATATAAACCCCATTGGAATAAAAATTACTTCATTTTTTTGTCCTTTATTCCTAGCACTAACACTTAATAAATTCTTGTTGATTGACTCTCTCTAATTTGGATTACATCTATAGGAAATCCCTGACCTGGTATTCTTTTTTGCTCCCAGAAATATACCCCTATTTACCACATTCCAGTATTGTTCCCAGCTTGTCCTTCCTAAGAAGGGGGGTTGATGACTGAAGGACTCAGAAACCATCCATATTACCTAATCCTTGTCTCCTAATTAATTCATTTATGAAACAGTTATTTAGTACTTGTGATATACAAGGTGTTAAGCTAGGTAATAATGTTAGAAAAAATCTCCTGTCCTCAAGGAGCTTACATTCAAAGAGGGTATACAAACAACTATTGAGATAAGAGAACACACAATAACTTAAAGAGGGAGAAAACTCTAAGAACCAGGGGAATCAGACATAGCTGCCTATAATAGGTGGTAGCTAGGGAAGCCTTGTGGAAGCTAAGGGTTCTAAGAAGCACGCCTGATGAGGACACTTCCAATATTAAGTGTTAGGTGCAAAGAATAAAAGCCCCCCAAATGGAGTGATCCCACTCTTACGGAACTTACATTATATCAGAGGAGACAACATACACATATAAAGTATATAGAATAAATACATAAAGAATAAATATAAAAGAGATAGAAGGTATCTAGGGAGGGAGAGCACTAGCCATAGGGGGAATCAAGAATGGCGTGGTAGAGAAGGTGGTGCTTGGGCTGGGTCTGGAAAGAACTGAGGGAGTCTATGAGGTGGGAGGTGAGAAGTAAGCACATTCTGGGCATGAGGACCAAAAAATGAATAAGCACAGAAAGGTTGTACAAAGGCATTGAGGTAGGAGACAAGATCAAGTTCAAGGAATAGCAAGCAGACCAGTTCAACTAAAAAGTATGTGAAACAATTCTGGAAAGATAGGTTAGAACCAGCTTGTGAAGGTCAATGTGAAGACTTTGTATTTTATTCCAGGGACCTTGGGGATCTCCTGCAGATTTTTGAGCTTGGGAGTTACGTTGACAGACCTGTGCTGTAGGAAGATTATTTTGGCAGTAGGGTATAGTATGGATCAGTGCAACTTGAAGCAGGGAAACAAATTGTAATAGTCTAGGCAAGAAACCATAATAACCTGGAGCATGGATGAGGCTGAAGATGAGGGGGGTGATAGGACATACGTTATAGAGATAGAATTGGCAAAACTTACTAACTGATTGGATAGGGGTTGGGATGAGGGAAAATGACAAGTTCAGGATAACTCTGAGGTTGAAAATCTGGATGACTAGAAGGATGGGGACACCTTTAACAAAAATAAGGAAGTTTGGAAAGGGGATGGATAGAAATATATTATAGAAAATAGAAAAATATTCTAAATTCTGTTTTTGACATGTTGAGCTTGAGGTATCTTTGGGAAATGTCCTGTAGGTAATTGGTAATAAGGGACTTAAGAAAGCCACTAGTCATTACATATGTGTGTCTACACACATACAGACACACACAGACACAGACACACATACAGACACACACCTGCTTAGAGATGATAATTAAATCTATAGTAGCTGATGAGCTCACCAAGAAATAAGGTATAGAAAAAGAAGAGGAGAGTGGCCAGAAAAAAGTCCTCATGTCTCCCGTTAGGGAATCAGAACATGGCTGATAATCCAGCAAAGGATACTGAGGAATAGGCAATCACGTAGTAGGAGAATTAGTTTAAGTAGTGTCATAAAAGCCAAAAGAAGAGAAAGAGGGTATGGTCAACGATATCTGGAATTACAGAGAGGTCAAGACAGTTAAGGAGAAAGAAAAGGCCATTGGATTTAGCAATTGTTGATAACCTGGGAGAGAATCTTCAGTAGACTGTTGCATATGCAAGCCAGATTGGATGTAGTTGAGAAATCAATGCTAGCTGAGGAAGAAGATCCAAGAAATAAAGGATAATAGATTTAGAGCCAGAAGGGATCTTAGAGGCCATAGAACTCACCCCTTCATTTCACAAATGAAGAAATTGAGGTATAGGAAGTATAACTAGGAAGTGTCTGAGAATTTGAACCCAGGTCATCCAGACACCAAGTCTCAGCCCTTTAATAATCTGACTAAGAAAGGCAGAAAGGATATGCAATGACAATTTAGGGGTATGATAGGGCCAAATGGAGCTATTTTAAGCATAAGAGAGAACTCAAGATATTTGTAGGCAGTAGATAAAGGCACATCAAAGTTGGGAGAGGAAACAATTAAAGGAGCATTCACCCAAGTGGGAGAAAGAAAATAACTTTGGATTTAGAATCAAAGGACATGGGCTCAATTCCCAACTTTGTTACCACCAATATTCCTTTAATTGTCACCTCATATCCCTGGCTCTTAGAATCCTCCTCTGCAAAGTGAAGGAACTAGACCACATGACCTCTAAAGCCCCTTCTAGCTCTAAATCCTATGGTCTTCTCCTTGCAATTAAATCTTAACAATCTTTCAAGGACCATCCCATATAGAAAACTTTCAACAACCCCTGCTGTCCACACTGATCTCTTTCCTTAGGATTCCTTCAGCACTTACCGACTATCTGTCATTTGGGGAATATGATTTATAACATGTCCTCTATTTAAATATTTCATGCATATCTCTTGACTCCCTAGCTATATCGTATAGTACTTGCTGATAGGGGGGTATATCTTAATATTTCCCTTGTAATCACCCTGAATTGCCTAATACAGAGCTAGGTAAGAGTGAATGAATGATATTTAGACCATATAGAAAGTTATTAGATTTGGAGGAAATCTTCAAGACTCAAAGATGAACCTAGAAGAATAGCTGAAGAACATGGTCTTTCTTAAGCATGTGCTAATAGAGATCCTGAGAATATAATATTTTTTAAAGGACTTAATTTACATAGGCACTATATTGACATGTAGTAATAATAATGATAGCTCTTGGAAATCTTTTTAGCCCAATACTTAAATGTTCTTGTGATATATTTACATCAATAAATAAGGATATTAGTCCTTTTATTAAATATGGAAAATCATATATTTTCCAGGTATCTTATCCAAAGTAAAATCTTTAATTTAATAAAAAAAATAAATGAAAACCTTTAGGACTGCATGATAATAGAGACTTTAAAAAAGTTTTAATGATGCTTTTTAATTCATTTTACAGATGTCACCTCCAAATAACACCTCCCCAACCAACCCTATAGAATCTTTTCATAGCTTGCACAAAAGTTAAAGCCAAGTAAAACAATCAATAACTGTGGCTCACAGAATCTGCAGCAATGCCCATCTGTAGCCTACCAATTCTCCGCTGAGAGATGGGATGTTTTTATTCATCAGTTACCTTACCCCAAATTAGACACTGTGTATAATGTAAATTATAATGCCTTTTACAGTTGTTTTCATTTATGCTATTTAGTCATTGTATACTCATGGTTCTGGTTTAGTCTCTGAATCAGTTGATTTTATTGGTGAAAGGTGCTCCTGGTGAAGAGCTTTCTCTACTAATGGAGTAGGGTACTCTTGGTGCAACTCATAGTCTCAGAGAGTAGCCTGGAGCACTGAGGGGTTAAGTGACTTGCCTAGGGTGGCACAGCTAGTCTGTATCAGAGATGGAATTTGAATGCAGTTCTCCAGACCCAGGGGTCACGTACTATCCACTGTGTCAGGCTTCCTTTCATTTTATAAAGTATTTAAATATTAAAATTTTAACTTTTGCTATCCCTACCAGCACGTTTTGGGAAGCCAAGGATGTCTTCACCTTCCTAAGCTATTCAGCTCTCAGCTATGGGCTTCTCAATGATAGCAAGGATAATACCTATTCCACACTCCCATGGAGATGATAGATTAGGTTGCAAGTGATCATAAGAGAGGGCAATGAGGAGCTTGTTCTCTAGAATTCAACTTACAAAGAAGCTCAAGGAGCCTCCTAATTTACCACAAAGTGTTTAAAAGCCCTTTCCTTAAATACAATAACAATGAATGTGGGGGGTACAATGAAATGAAGGACATATAGGAATTCAATAGATTTTAATACAATATGAATTTTTTAAAAAATATTTAATATGCAGATCTCAATTTAAACTTTTAATCGCAAAATATTTATGTAATTATACATTTTTACAGTGATTATATACATATTCCTGGAGAAGAGAACAAAGTAAAGAGAATTATTGAACTTAGAATAAAAAGAGAAAACAGATTTGAGACTTAGCCAATTACTAGAATGTTTAATTTCAGTGCAGAAGTGGATCCATGCTGTGCATTCCACAAAATTATGACTTATGTGTGGCTTTGCCTCAAATCAATATTCATATTCATTCAGATTTAAGTGAGAAATCACTTACTAGTGCATGCAAACCTGGACCTTTCTTTTAACATTTTCAAGTGAGGTTGTCAACTCTGTTTTGCTCCCATGTGTAATGTATGAGGGCAGCTGATTTGGTTTTTAAATTATCTATATTCCTATAATTGATTGTAGCCAAGTAAAATGGAGCCTATGGTGTGCATAGCCAACTTAAATGAAAGTTTCAGGAAATGTTGATGTTTAAAGTAATTGAGAAAAAGCAAGTTTGTCTTTGTTTTGCACCTGGAATACTCCTCTCTTGCACCTGGATCCCCCAGAAAAGCTATCCCAGTTTCAAAACATTCTCTGGGTCCTCATCCATTCAAAACCATAGCATATGAACTTCCACCTTAAGAGTTTTATTGTTTCTAATTATTGTTTCTAATCAGAAGATTTAATTATTTCAAAGCAATGGCAATTAATGAAATGACGTAGTAAGAAAAGTCACAGTTGAGGCTTTTTCCAATAACCATGACTTAATCTCTTCCATAGATATGTATCAATCATTGGGGAGAAGAAGCATGCATAAGAATCACATAAAAGAGGCACAACCATAGGGAAGATGTTTGCCAAGAGCACTCGTGTGGAGTGGTAACTAACCCCTCTAACACTACAGGACCACCTAAGTCTTCAAGTTCTTAGTGACTTTGTTCCCTGCTGGGAAGCAGTGATGTCTTTGCTGGGTGTATTGCTCTTCTTGTCACCACTGTTTTTTTTGGACAGTTGCTTGTGGCTGCTATTCGTGGTAGACTCTGCTGGGCATTGCTTCATTCATCGCCAGTGGTTTTTTGATGTCTCCTGGACTTCTACTATCAGCTTCTGGGCTTCAACACTTTAGGGTTACATGTTGGCCATCTCTTCTCTAGTCTGCTAGGCATAGGGCTAGAATTTCCCTGTGATAAAGAGAGCCTGACAACTCTTTAGACACAGCTACCAAATCTAGATAGTAAAAGACAGGCTAAGTGTGCCCAGATCAAGAACAAGACTTGCTTTACCTTTTCTATCTATATGTCTGAGTGGAGATCCTAGCCCTCTATTCCAGAAAGTGGTCTAGATAAATGTCTGAAATAGGGGGCTAAGATACTCCGGAGTAGGCACTCCCAAGAACCTCTCTAACTAAGCATACAAATGACTTTAAGCCAGAAAAAAGTTAGTTGAAGAAATAAGTACATAGATCTCAAATTGGAAAAAAAAAACTTTTAGAGGTCACTCAGTCCAAACTGAGCCCAAGAGAGTTCAAATTACTTACTTAAGTGACAGAAGAAGGATTTGAACTCAGCTTTCCTGACTTTAAGCACATCACTCTCTCCACCATACATACCGCACTGCATCCCCATTGTTCTCCATCTCTTTAGCCTAGATTTCTGCCTTTATTAGTTATAGCAGTCAGCATCATAATCCTGTTGCTTTGTTGCTACATTCAGGCAGGTGAAAAATGTTGCTGTATCTTTACATTTAAAAAATTACACTATATTCATGTCTTTGGTTTTTATAACATCTTTTCAACCCTTCTCTTTAGTCCAGAATGAAACTGACCTTTTGACAAAGAAAACCAATTAAGCCAAATTGAGAATAGACAATATTCTGACTTAGTATTCTCTTGCCTTGTCTGCCTAGAGAAAGTAGGTGTATTTGTTTTATCATCTGTTTTTTAGGTTCATTTCTACCCACATTTTTTGTTTTGATTTAGTTTGCTGATTTCTTTTTTTTTTCTTAAAAAATGGGTGGAGAAATTAATTTATATGCTTGTTTGCAATGCAATGAAATAATTTTATTCTTGTTTGGGATCCTTACTATAAAGGTTCAAAATTCCTTTAAATTTCCCCAAAGGGAGAAAATTTATAAGTGCATGCTTTCTGGACACCTTTCTCTGTACTTGGAACATTTAGATTTTAAAAACAAATGTGCACTGGTAATGAATTTATTTAGAAACATTGATGTAAAATTATGTTCCCCCCCAAGACTTTAAAATGTTAAGAAGGAAAAGAGAACTGGATGGGAGACTTTAATACTATTTTATGTTTACATATTAAAAGATATTAAAATTGCTGTTATCCCCCCAAAAAGGAGCAATGCATTAGATGCATTCAGAGTAACCTGTCCTTTGAGCTTTTAAAATGAGAGGTTCAATTTTGAAATAAAAACAAAGCAACAGTTTGGGATTGTATTACTTTTAACATATATTATTAGATATACTATACTAAATAATATAATAATAAAATAAATATAAATAACATATTATATTACATATAATATATTATAGATATACATATGCTTTTTAAATTATCTATATTTTTATAATTGATCATAGCCAAGTAAAATGGAGCATATGGTGTGCGTAGCCAACTTAAGTGAAGGTTTCAGGAAATGTTGATGTTTAAGGTGATTGAAAAAAAGCAAGTTTATATATGTTATATATATAATAAATAATAAAATAAATATCATATCATATCATATTATATTGTTTATTGTGTTTAACATATAATGTTGGCATTACTTAACTCTTGAGTATCAAGACAACCCTTTCCTGGTGTGTCAATTTAGCTTCTGTTGAACTTGAGCCTCCTTTAAAGACAGCACACAGGGTCTGTCTTCAATAGTGGTGTTGTTCACCAAGTTGTCCCAGGATAATAGCATTTAAAGGCTAGAGCCCCATCTGGACTTGGTTCAGAATCCTCCTGAGGATGAACTGTGGCTGGCTAATGTCTCCCCTAGTACAGGCATGATGAATTATCTTTGTTCCATAGGGACTTCCACTACTTTGTAATTTGGCCTATTCTATTTTTTGAAGGCATAGATGCCCTATTGCTATTTTCAATACTTACCAACATTTCTGTATGACAAGTATATTTTAAAATACAAACACTTTACATCTTTTCTGAGAAGTCTTCCATTTATTTTTCAGTATGTTCAGATGTTTCAATATGAATATGGGTTGAATTCTACCAGTTCACAAATATTGAAATTCTGTTTTAAACAAACAAAGAAGTTGACTTTGATCCTCACAACAACCCTGATCAGTAGCTGCCTCTTTATATATTCATTTTATGGATGAGAAAACTAAGACTGAAAGACATTAGATGACTTGCTCAGGCTCATACAGCTAGTGAATATTTGAGGCAGGATTTGAATTCAGGTACAAATCTAGGTACTAAGACCAGTATTGTATCCACTATGATATCTAAGTACCTCAATGTTGTTGTTCAGCCATGTCCAACTCTTTGTAACCCCAATTAGGGTTTTCTTGGTAAAGATCCTAGAACTGTTTGCCTTTTCCTTCTCCAGCTAATTTTACAGATGTGGAAACTGAGTTAAACAGGGTTAAGTGTCTTGCCCAGGGTAACACAGCTGGTAAGTATCTAAGGCTGCATTTGAACTCATGAGAATAAGTCTTCCTCTTTCTAGTCACTGTGCCGCTAGCTGCCCCCATGTACCCCAAGAACCTCAATAAAGGCATCTTGTTCTCTCAATCACACCAAATTTCTTCCCTACTTCATCTTCTTGCCCTTGTATCATTAGAGGCCCCAACTTTTTAAAGGAGATTCTAGTATTAATTGTTAACACCTTAAGGTGATAAGAATGTGGTTGTACCAGTATAGAAAAGATTCTAATATTTACCTAAGGCAAATGCTAAGAAGTGTTTGCCTTATACAGCAGAGATAGAAAGGAGGACTAAGCTTCAGTTTTTCAGGATAAGGTCTGTTGCTCCCCAATCTTTCTGAGCTCGAATTGAAGGTCAATTTTTCTATTCCCTCTATGTTTTTCCACCCACCTGTTGCTTCCTTCCTGCCACAATTGATTTATCACAACTTTAGGAAAGAGTAAGACCTACCTCCAAACCTTTTATCTTTGGCTCTTTCCCAGCCTCCACAGTTAAGTAAGAAAGATTAAATTTAAGATATAGTTTGAAACATAGCTGAGAGCCAAGCTACATAGTCTTTGTCAGAAGCCTACAAGTGAATGATTTAGCTAGTAGTAAGCACGTAGCTGAGAAGTATAGGGCTTTGAAGAGATATAATCTTCTCTTTTTCAAATTTGTGCATGCTCATACTCCCATAATTATGATTATATTATAATATAATTATGATTATATTATATTAGCACGTAGCTAAGAAGTATAGGGCTTTGAAGAGATATAATCTTCTCTTTTTCAAATTTGTGCATGCTCATACTCCCATAATTATGAAGAGTTTTAGTTCCTCACAACCCTACAAGGTCCACATGGCAAAGACAAATATCCTCACTTTACAAATAGGGAAACTGAGGCTTAATGAGCTTAGGCAACTTGACCTCATTTAATAACAAGTAAAACCAGGATGTAAACCCTGGTAGAATAAGATCAACGACTGAGAGTTGGATGACCATTAAGAACCTTAGCTGTCATCTTGTTCAGCTTTCTTATTTTACAGATGAGGAAACTGAGGCCCAGAGAGGTGAAGTGACTTCCCCATCACCATACAGATAGCAAGTAGTATAGTCAAGATTCATATCCAAGTCCTTGAACTCCAAACCCAGTGTGATTTCCACTGTACATCTTCAAACCAATGATGAGCTCTAGCGAGTTTATGGGGAAGAAGCATGGATGATGCTTTCTACAAAGAGGCTCCACCTTTTTCACAGCTGAACCATCTAGACCTCATTCAGCTCTTGTCTCTTCATGAATATTTAATTATAAGTGGGTCAACAGCCCAGAATAGCTAAAATAGAAAATAAGTTCCTTAAGGATAGGGATTAGGAGGTTAAGTGATTTGCCTAAGGTCACATAGCTAGTAAATATCTGAGGCCAGATTTGAACTCAGGAAGATGAGTCTTCTAGACTCTGGGTTCAGCACTCTATCCACTAGCTGCCCCCAAGTGTTATTATCCCCATTTAACAATGAGAAAACTGAGAATCAGCTCTTTTTAAGTCCAAACCAGAAATATTTATTAAAAACATTATTTCATTTTTCTCCAATTACATGTAAAAAAATTTTTAACATCCATTTAAAAAAAATTCAAGTTCCAAATTTTCTCCCTCTCTCCCTTAGCAACCCTCTCCCTGAGATGATAAGCAATTTGTTATAGGATATACATGTTTAGTGATGCAAAACATATTACCATATTAGTTATGTTGTGAAAGAAGACTCAGACCTAACAAAAAAAACAACCAAAAAAAATAAAGAAAATGAAACATAGTACGCTTCAGTACGCATTCAGACTCTATCAGTTTTTTCTCTGGAGGTGGATTTGCATTTTTCATCATGAGTCCTTTGGAATTGCCTTGGATCATTGTATTGCTGTGAATAGTTAAGTCATTCATAGTTGAGCGTTGTACAATATTGCTGTTACCATGGCCAATGTTCTCCTTGTTCTGCTCATTTCACTCAGCATCAGTTCATATACGTCTTTCCAGGATTTTCTGAAGTCTGCCTGTTCATCATTTCTTATAGCACAGTAGTGTTCTCTTACAATCATATACCACAACTTGTTTAGTCATTCCTCAATTGATGGGCATCCCCTTAATTTCCAATTCTTTGCCACCACCAAAAGAAGTGAGAATCAATAAGGTGGAGTGACTTGCTCACCTCTTCTGGTTAGAAGTCCAGCTTCCATTCATTACATTATTTGATGACCTCAGAATTCCTCCTCCCCTCACATTCCTGACTTTCCCTTTGTGTTCACAGTAGTGAATGGCACATAGAAAGTGCTTTGTAAAGTGGTGTTGATCAATCACATCAACGTGAGTACATAGGTCACACAGCTAGTAAGTGTGTCAAGTGTCTGAGGCCAGATTTGAACTCAGGTCCTCCTGACTCCAAGGCCAGTGCTCTACTCACTGAGCCACCTAGCTGCCCCTTGTTCCATATTCTTATTGCATAACCAGCTGCCTTCTTTATTCAATCATACATTTCTTGGATGATATCCCTTGTGCCACTTCTTACATGCAAATCACAATGACAGTGTGCTACAACTTAGAATTACCATGAGACACTCCATTGCAGTTCCGTGATTCACAGCCATAATTCCTCACCAGGAGAATATTGGTTTTAAAAGGATGGGTATTGTGTCATGGAGAAGTTTGAAATTATTGGAAGTGCTGTGATATTCCCCAAATGCAATTCTATTTAATTCTGGGCTCAGTTCACTGTCTATCTGTAATGCTTGACCAAGCTATATGTAGTGATGGACTAACTCAGTAGGTTTCATGTACAATAATATGTCATAGTCAATGCATTAGGCATTTTCTTTCTCCATTTGCTTTGTGTTTTGTGAATTGTTAGGCCAATTTTCTTTGAGTGACTATGTATCTCATTGATGAGGTCCTGCACTGTTCTGAAAGCTTTTGTAAATAAAAAATACTTAAGATAACAGAAGGGGCTTGAAAAAAAGTTATTTTGGGGGAAAAGAGGAAAAATAAGGAAGTGATAGATCTGCATCTTGGGAGAGAAGGGAATGATGATCAGAAGCATCAAGAACAAAGTATTCAACTCCCTTTTGCTTCTTTAACAAAAAGTGAGTAACAGGAAATTAAAATCTGCAATAACTGAAGATATAGGGAATACCTAACCGCCTTACTTAAGGGATCTGAAATATTAGAATAAGAGTGTGAATGAGACTTTGAAAGTCAGGTAACCAAAAATCACTTATTGAAGATGGTTCAAGTAAGTATTACTGTAGGCATTTATTTAGATTAGTCAAATTAATGTCAATGATCTTACCAAAGTTATATTTATTAGTCATTATTTTGTTACCCTTCAACTTCACAATTTTAAAAAATGTAACAATATGGTTAAGTATTTTCTGTATATTTAATTGCTTAATACCATACAGCTCTTTCTGACTTCTTCCAGGCTCTGGTCATTCATCTCCTAGCTCCTGTGGTTAATTTACATTCTACTGAAGAAATATAATTCAGAAAACTCTACTTGGCTGGTTAAGAGTTGTAGTGAATTAAGGGTCATAACTCTTTCAAATTTCAAAAGACTATATTGAACCCATCTCTTTCATCAAAGTATACTTCCATAATATTTTGTGGATAGTGTATATTTCTCATGCTAATATCTTTATACTGACTTTTATCAGATATATAAATATGGCTGAGAAAAATGTATTGCTTTCTGAAAAAAAAGTTAGCTTTTTCTCTAAAAACACTGATTTACTTTCAGTATATTCTCCCTCCCCACCTAAGACATTTTACTTATGTAAATCTATGCACACGGACTAAATTAAAACAACTGTGAATTATTCGGCAGTTTCCTTGCATATGGGCTTTTTTACTTAACCAACCCACATGAAAGGGAGATTCTGTATTTGGTATCCTCCCTCATTCCTCCTGAACCTGCTTGACATTCCAGAGATGTCAGGCTCCCAAAGAATACATTTTAGCTGGTCTGTCTAAAGACTTTGTTTCATAAAAGAACTAAGCTGGGCAAGGATTTGAGATTTTCAATTCTAGAAATGGCATGATAAAAAAAAAAAAGATAATGATCCCATGTGGAGTTCAGTGTGAGTTGGTGGTTACTCAGATCAAACAGAGAGCGGCTCTTCTCTACATTTAATCCTCAGCTTTATGGAAATTCTGGTATGAACATTTGTGGAAAACAGTATTCTAGTAACTTATTACATTTAGTTAACTAAATGCTGCCATATGAGTGAATCTGCCAGATCATTCTGGAACACCTTTAGGAAGCCAGAAGTTTATGCATTAAATATACATTTATTTGGTCTTACTGAATTTATAGGAGGTTATGGACAAGATGTGCATGGTAGGCATGTATGGATACATTTCTGTCTGCATCAGTGGAGAAATTGACTACACCCATGAGATCACAAAACCATGAGAGTATTGGAATTGGTGCTGAGAAAAGGGAAGGATTCCCTTTTAAACTTGCAAAATTAATAAGTAAAATTTTAGGGCAAACATTTAAGTTCTTTCATTTTAGAACAATTCAAGTGTTTTCTCTAACATAAGAGGGATTATATTTGTGTAATGCATTTTTTCATCTATTACCATTGCTTTCTAAATTATTTTTGGTTTTTCTAAGTTATTTATATTATTGCAAGTGAAAATATCTGGAATCAACTGATTCAAAAATAATTCAAATTCAACTGCATTTCTCCCTCAGCTTTGGATCTGGATTCAAAAGGACTAGGTTTAAAACCCAGCTCCACTACATATCACCTTCATGACTTCTCTAGATCTCAGTTTCCTTATCTGTAAAGCAAGGGGGTTGGACTAAATGATTCCCAAGGTCTCTTCCAGCTCTAAATCTATGATTAGGTGCCTGAACCATTTTATGTCCTAGCTGCTTTTGAATAATCTTTTGTGGATGTTGTAGAAATGGTGTTGGTAAATTCTAGACCCAGCTTTTTGACCGTGGGTAAGTCATTTCACCTGTCAAACCCCCAGTCAACTCTTTAAGACTACAAACCATAGACAATTTGTAGATCTTCATAAATGTCTTGAATTTCTATACCAGGGCTTCCCTACTTAGATGAAATTATATCTGCCTCCCCTATAACCCTGTTTTCCCCTTTACCACCCTCCACCCAGAAAAAAGTCCCAATGAAGTGGTTGAGAGTACAATGAAAGTAGCAGATGAAATGATGAATAAATTATGTTGAGATACCAGTAAAGTACAATTGACTTGAAGAACTGAGGAAAGACTGTTCGATTCAGAGAAAATCCAGATTGCTACCATTGCAGATATCTATGTTACAAACATAGCTATCTTGAAGTGTTTATTCTCTTCTGAAATTACCGAGTACTAGGCCAAGGTTTGTGTTTTTGGTTTTATGTTCCTGTGACAACTTGTAGCTAAAAAAAATTTTGAAATCTTATTCTGAGGTTTTTGAACATGTCCCTTTGTAAATAAAAATGCAATAGAAACAGAGAGGTATTAGGTTCAAGCCAGCATGAAATTTACCCTGTGTTAGTCAGCCAAACCAACCAGACAGTCCCGAGAGGGGTATGCTAAAGCCAGTGTAACACTATGTGAGAAAAGATCCCCAATCCGTGCCACTCTGCTCTCCAAAGGGCAATCCTGACCTTCGTTTCTGAAAAGATCCCATTTTTACTAGGGCTGCATTTCATTACTGGTTGTAGATCAAATTTCCAGTACTTTATCTTTGATAAAAATGGAAAGAGCTGTGGTTTAAGACCAGAAAGTTTTATTTGAAATGAGAAAAGCTTATGTAGCCACTCCCTACCCCTAAACATGAGCTTATGTTTACTGCAAAAGGCTATTCTATTGCCCTCCTTCACTCCTGCCCTCTTACCCCCATCAGAATATAAGCTCCTTGAGGGATGGGCCTATTTTCACTTTTCTTTTTACCCCCATCACTTTAGTGTAATTCTTGGCACCTCTTAAGTGCTTAGTAAATGCTTATCAGCTGTGTTTGATTGATTGATTCTGTGCCCCAATTTCAGTTGCATTTAGTTTCATAGGTAAAAGTCTTCATGGAATAATGGCGTTGATAGCTTCATAAGTGGGTCTCTTCTTTCCCCCAAATAAATACAGTGTGAGACTAATAATTCTCTAGACTTTACTACCATGCATCAATTTTCTTCTCCATCCACCCTTGCAGTCCCCTTCTCCCACTGATTGGTGAATTCTTCTAGAACTTCCCTTTTGAGGAAGGTCCTAGACCAGCCATCCTTCCTTCTCTAGACTGGACTTCACTACTATGCCTCTTCCCTGATACCTGCCCCCTCCCCTTTCAGCTCCCTTTTGTAAAGTATTGTCTTACCCCATTAGAATGAAAGCTCTTTGATGGCAGAGACTGGCTTTCTTTTTCCTTGTATTTGTATCTTCAGAACTTACCTTGGTGCCATACACACAGTAATTACTTAATAAATGCCTGTTGGCTTGTTGACTTAATCTGATGCTGCAATATGGTATGAAAGGGGCATTGGAATGTTGGGGGGAATGTTCACTTTCAATTGATAGTTAGAATTGAATCTTTAGCTCTTCTCATAAGTATGATTCAGTTTTCATATATGGAAAAATTCTAAGTTAATTCTAGTTGAGGTAATTGTATCCCCAGCCTTTAACACAGTGTATGGGACATAGTGATTAATAAGTTTGATGACTGACTGATTGCATTTTCGTGTCTTCAATTTCTATGAAATTGTCTAACACATTCAGTTTAAAACACAGGCACTAGGGTACAGTGGGAAAAGCACAAGATCTGGACCTTAGAGGACCTGGGTTCAAATTCTAGCTCTATGATTGTATTGCTGTTCAGTCATTTCAGTCATGTCTGACTCTTTGTGATCCCAGTGGGGTTTTCTTGGCAAAGATACTGGAGTGGTTTGCCTTTTTCTTCTCTAGTTCATTTTACACATGAGAAAACTGAGGCAGATAGGGTTAAGCGACTTGCCCAGGGCCACATAGCTAGTAAGTGTCTGAGGCCAGATTTGAACTCATGAAGATGAGTCTTCCTAATTTCAGGCCTGGCACTCTATCTACTGCACCCACCAAGCTGTTCCTGTGATTGTATTACTTATATGAAATTGGGCAAAATACTTTACACCCACAACCTCAGGTCCCTCATCTGAAAAAATAAGAGGATTGCAAATGAGGAGATGGTCTCTACAGCTTCTTTTGAGCTCTGAATCTGCAACCTTATTCTTTCTACCTCAACTTGAGTGTACTGTATTTTTCTAATGATTTGTAACTAGTAATTCTGTTCAATAATAAAACCTCAATTAACCAAAATGTGCAGGGAATTTGTGTTCCTATTAACTGGATTTTCTGGTTATTTCTATCAGAAAACTGATTTTGTTTGAAATCACCCTTATAATTGGAAATCTTTTTTTTATAAAAGTATTAGTCTCTTTTTCTGGTCTTAATAAGTACACTGTACTAAAACATAATTTAATATTTGATCAGTAAGAATCCTATAGAACCTCAGAGTCATTATTGTGAACATTAATTCTTGTGGTTGAGTATGTGACATTTTCAATATATATCATCAATGATCATATATAGGATTTTAAATTTGGCAAAATGTTTTCCTCGACTATGAAGAAGTACAAGTATTACTGTACCCATTTTAAAGGTGAGGAAGTTGAGTGGAGAGGTAGGGAATTGAGTGACTTAGGCATCAACACATGGCTTATAAAGTTCTTGAGACAGGCTTCAAACCCAGAATTCCTGATCTAAAGTGTGACACTGTATCCACTACGCTATTTATTAGGGGGTGATATAACCTAAAAATGTAATTCATATAGAAACAATGCTTATGGGGACTTTTTTTCCTATAAGAATAATGAAAAAGAGAGCTGACAGGAATGTAAAGAATGACTGAATCAGGAAAATTCTTATGTATGTTTATATCACTTTAAAGTATGTAAAAAACACTGCTCAAAGCAATACTATGAGTTGGATACTGAAAGTGTTATTATAGTGATTTTACAGATGGGGAAACTAAGGAACAGCAAGGTGAAATGACTTGCCCTGGGTCATGTGGAGAGCAAACAGCAAAGCAGGATTCAAACCCAGGCATTTGGACTCCAACTCCACTAGCTCATGCTCCCTTCATTCAGTCGAAGTGCCAAACACTCAGTTGAGAACATTGTCATTAGTTTTCTTTTAGTTTTTAAAAATGATTTAATATTTTATTTTTCCCCAAATCACATGCAAAAACAATCTTTAACATTCTTTTTTTAAAAAAATAATTTTTAAAGTGTCATTAGTTTTCAAAACAGATCTTAAAATATCAACCATATTTTTCAAAGGAAAGCCATATTTATTTGGCACTTAAAAATAGTTCTATTCTACCCTAAGCAAATACTTTATTGGCAGAGATGGTTGCAGAAGACACTGCCACTGTTTCTATCACCTCAATGTCAGAATGTCTCAGTTGAGGCCATGAGTAGTGTAAATGGTGAGCATCAAATGAAGTGGGATAATATTACTCTAGAATATGGAGTTGGAAGTGGTAAAACATAATTTACATAGTGAGTGGGCCTTGACTTTCAACAATCTATATACTTTAGACTTCCTCTGAGTGGAAGTCTTGTAAGAATTTTTAAATATTTACAGTAAAACACAGCCTGCTTTAATGTATCTAGAGGTAAGTACTACATAAAAAGGAAGGGGGAAACAGTATGGTAGTTGAAAAAAGAACTTGGACTGAGTCAGAGAAGCAGGTTGTAATACTGACTCTGCCATGTGTTACCTGTATAGTTATGACTAAATCCTTTAACTTTTCTGGGGGAAAAAATGAGGAAAATGCATAAGATAAAGGTGGAGCCAAGATGATGGAGAGAAGCTGGGAAATTGCCTGAGCTCTCTTCAGTTTCCCTCAGAAACAACATTAAATCAAGCCTCTAAACAGATTCTAGAGTGATAGAACCCACAAAAAGACAGAGTGAAACAAATTTCCAGCCCAAGATAATTTAGAAGGATGTCAGGAAAGGTCTAGCTCACTTGGGTAAAAGGAGAGCACAGCCCAATGCTGACAGTGTCCAAGCAAGTCAGCGGAAAGCTCTTAGCTATAGCACAGATCAGCACCAAGGCACCTTGGTACTGGCTCAGCAGTCTAGTGTCACAGAGGCCATCTGTGAGGCCCCTAGCCCCAATGCAGAAGGCAAACTGCTAGCCCCACAACTCCATCAAAAAAGGCGCAACTAGGCCAGGCCGTTCCAGCCCAGTGGGTAAGCTGCCAGCACCCGAGGCTCTGGGGAAGAAAGTCCATGACCAGGCCCCAGTGCAAGAAGCTTGGGACAGGGCCACTTGTGTCCCAAGAGCAGAGCTCAACTTTAAAAGTCACAAAATGGGCTGAAGTGAGTTAAAAAGCAGAAAACAGCCCTGACCATAGAAAGTTACTATGATGATAGGGAAGACCAAAACACAAACTCTGAAGAGGACAACAGGGTCAAAATGCCTACATGCAAAGCCTCCAGAGGGAATATGAATTGGTTTGAAGCCCAAAAAGCCTTCTTGGAAGAGCTCAAAAAAGACTTTAAAAATCATAGATGTAGAAGAAAAATTGGGGAAAGAAATGATGGTTATGCAACAGAAAGCCAAATTGAAAAAAAAAATCCACTAAAGAAAACAACTCCTTAAAAAGTAGAATTGGCCAAATGGAAAAGGAGGTACAAAAACCAAAAAGAAAATTCTTCTTTGAAAATTAGAATTTGGAAGAAGTAGTAGAGGAAAGGGGAAAGAAAAGGGAAGGGGCTGATAGAAGGGGGTGCAGATTGAGGGAGGTGGTGGTCAGAAGCAAAACACTGATAAGGAGGGAAAGAGTGAAAGGAAAGAAAGAAATATAATGGGGGAGGATAGGATGGAGGGAAATCCACCATTAGTAATCATAATAACTGTGAATGTGAATGGAATGAACTCTCCCATAAAACAGAAGTGGATAGCAGAGTGGATTAAAAACCAGAATCCTACAATATGTTGTTTACAAGAAACACATTTGAAGCAGAGAGATACATACAGAGTAAAGGTAAAAGACTGAAGCAGAATATATTATGCTTCATCTGAAGTTAAAAAAAAGCAGAGATAGCAATCCTGACCTCAGGCAAATAAAAAGCAAAAATAGATTTAATGAAAATAAAGAAGGAAACTACATCTTGCTAAAAAGTATCACAGCCAATAAACTAATATCAATACTGAACATATAATGCACCAATTGGTATGCCATCCAAATTCTTAGAGGAGAAGTTAAGAGAGTTACAAGAAGAAATAGGCAACAAAACTATACTAGTGGGGGACCTCGACCTCCCCATCTTAGAACTAGATAAATCTAACCACAAAATAAACAAGAAAGAAGTTAAGAAGGTGAATAGATATTTAGAAAAGTTAGACCTCTGGAGAAAACTGAATGGGGATAGAAAGGGATACATATTTTCTCAGTGGTATGTGGTACCTACACAAAAATAGACCATGTATTAGGGTATAAAAACTTCACAATCAAAAGAAGAAAGGCAGAAATATTAAACACATACTTTTCAGATCATGATGCAATAAAAATTACATGTAATAAAGGGCCATGAAAAGATAGACTAAAAATTCATTGTAAGGTAGATAATCTAATCCTAAAGAATGAGTTAAACAAAACAAAACATCAAAGAAAATGATAATAAAGAGACAACATACCAATATTTGTGGGATGCAGCCAAAGCAGTTCTAAGGGGAAGTTTAATATATCCATGCTTACATGAATAAAATAGAGAAAGAGGAGATCAATGAATTGGGCATGCAACTAAAAAAGTTAGAAAAAGAACAAATTTTTAAAATCTCTATTTAAAACCATTAGGAATTAGAATTTCTGAATTAGAAATTAGAAATTCTGAAGATCAAAGGAGAGATTAATAAAATTGAAAGTAAAAAAACTATTGAACTAATCAATAAAACTAAGAGCTGGTTTTATGGGAAAAAAGGACAATAATATAAATAAACCTTTTGGTTAATTTGATTTAAAAAAAAGAAGAAACCCAAATTACCAGTATAAAAAATGAAAAGGGTGAATTTACCACCATTGAAGATGAAATTAAAACAATAAGTAGGAGTTATTTTGCCCAACTGTATGCTAACAAATCTGACCACCTAAGTGAAATGGATGAATATTTACAAAAATATAAATTGGCCATATTTACAGAAGAGGAAATAAAACACATAACCCCTCATTTTAGAAAAAGAAATTGAACAAGTCATTAATGAACTCTCTTTTTTTAAATGCTGCATTATTTATTTCTTTAATATTTTTTAGTTTTCAGCATTAATTTTGACAAGACTTTAAATTACAAATTTTCTCCCCATTTTTATCCTCCCTCCCCATTCCAAGATGGCATATATTCTGATTGCCCCATTCCCCAGTCACCCCTCCTTTCTGTCATCCCACTCCCTCCCATCCCTTTTTCCTTTACTTTCTTGCAGGGCAAGATAGATTTTTATGCCCCATTGCCTGTATATCTTATTTCCTATTTGCATGCAAAAACTTTTATTTTTGAACATCTGCTTTTAAAACTTTGAGTTCCAAATTCTCCCCTCTCTTCCCTTCCCACCCACCCTCCCTAAGAAGGCAAGCAACTCAACATAGACCACATGTGTATCATTATGCAAAACCCTTCCACAATACTCATATTGTGAAAGACTAACTATATTTTGCTCCTTCCTATCCTATCCTCCTTTATCTAATTTTCTCCCTTGACCCTGTCCCTTTTCAAAAGTGTTTGCTTTTGATTACTTCCTCCCCCTATTTGCCCTCCCTTCTATTGTACCCCCTTTTTTATCTCCTGCCTCCTTCTTTCCTGTGGGGTAAAACACCTGAATGAGTGTGTATGTTATTCCCTCCTCAGGTCAAATCCGATGAGAGCAAGATTTACTCATTCCCCCTCACCTGTCCCCTCTTCCCTTCCTATAGAACTGCTTTTTCTTGCCACTTTCATGTGACATAATTTACCCCATTCTGTCTCTCCCTTTCTCCCTCTCTAGATATATTCCTCTCTCATCCCTTAATTTGATTTTACTTTTTTTAGATATCATCCCTTCATATTCAACTCACCTTGTGCCCTCTGTCTGTCTGTCTGTCTGTCTGTCTCTCTCTCGGGATATATATAGATATATAGATAGATAGATAGATAGATAGATAGATATAGATATATAGATATAGATATAGATATAGATATATATAGATATATAGATATATAGATATATGTATATGTGTATATATGTGTATATGTATATGTATATGTGTATATATATGTGTATATGTATATATACATATATATGGAACATACATATATTATATATAATAGAATGTATATTCACTTCAGCTACCCTAATACTGAGGTCTCATGAATTATACACATCATCTTTCCATGTAGGCATGTAAAGAAAACAGTTCAACTTTACTAAGTCCCTTATGATTTCTCTTTCTTGTTTACCTTTTCATGCTTCTCTTTATTCTTGTGTTTGAAAGTCAGATTTTCTATTCAGCTCTGGTCTTTTCATTGAGAAAGCTTGAAAGTCCTCCATTTTATTGAAAATCTGTATTTTACTCATTTTCGTTGGGTAGGTGATTCTTGGTTTTAATCCTAGCTCCAATGACCTCCAGAATATCATATTCCAAGCCCTTTGATCCCTTAATGTAGAAGCTGCTAGATCTTGTATTATTCTGATTGTGTTTCCACAATAGTCAAATTGTTTCTTTCTGGATGCTTGTAATATTTTCTCCTTGATTTGGGAGCTCTGGAGTTTGGTGACAATATTCCTAGGGGTTTTCTTTCTGGGATCTTTTTCAGGAGGCGATCTGTGGATTCTTTTAATTTCTATTTTACCCTCTGGCTCTGGAGTATCAGGGCAGTTTTCTTTGATAATTTCTTGAAAGATGATATCTAGGCTCTTTTTTGATCATGGCTTTCAGGTAATTGAATAATTTTTAAATTGTCTCTCCTGGATCTATTATCCAGGTCAGTGGTTTTTCCAATGAGATATTTCACATTGTCTTCCATTTTTTCATTCCTTTGGTTCTGTTTTATAATATCTTGATTTCTCATAAAGTCACTGGCTTCCACTTGCTCTAATCTAATGTTTAAGGTGGTATTTTCTTCAGTGGTCTTTTGGACCTCCTTTTCCATTTGGCTAATTCTGCCTTTCAAGGCATTCTTCTCCTCATTGGCTTTTTGGAGCTCTTTTGCCATTCGAGTTAGTCTATTTTTTAAGGTGTTATTTTCTTCAGTATTTTTGGGTCTCCTTTAGCCAACCATTGACTTGTTTTTCATGGTTTTCTTGCATCACTCTCATTTCTCTTCCCAATTTTTCCTCTACTTCTCTAACTTGCTTTTCTAAATCCTTTTTGAGCCCTTCCATGGCCTGACACTGGTTCATGTTTTTCTTGGAGGCTTTTGATGTAGGCTCTTCGACTCTGTTGACTTCTTCTGGCTGTATGTTTTGGTTTTTTTTGTTACCAAAGAAAGATTCCAAAGTCTGAGTCTGAATCCGAGTCCATTTATGTTGACTGGCCATGTTCCCAGCCAAGTACTTGACCCTTTAGTTTTTCGTCAGGATGTGACAGTTTGTACAGTAGAGAGTACTTTGTCCAAAGCTTGAGGGGCTGTGTTGTTGTTTTCAGAGCTATTTCTACATAGCAAACTCTGCCACACCAGCACTCTTCCTCCCCCAAGAACCTCCCACCCAGACCACAACTCAGATCTTAAGCAGGCTCTGCACTCCTGCTCTGATCCACTACTTATTTCCTCCCACCAGGTGGGCCTGGGGCTGGAAGCAACTGCATCTGTAGTTCTGTCCTCAGATCTGCACTGCCTCTGCTGCCCCTGGGGCTGTGGCAGAATGCAAACTCCTTTCACTCTGTCCCAGCAGCTTTTCACACTAACCTTCTCTGATGTCTTTGGTGTTTGTGGGTTGAGAAGTCTGGTAACTGCCACAGCTCACTGATTCAGGGTGCTAGGGCCTGTTCCACCCAGCTCCAGGTCTGGTTGGTCTGGGCACTGCTTGAGCTGTGCTCTGTACTGCTCTGCTCCCAGCTACATGGGATAGACCTTACCCAGTGACCATCCAGGCTGTCCTGGGCTGTAGCCCTGCTTCCTTCTGCTATTTCATGGGTTCTGCAGTTCTAGAATTTGTTCAGAGCCATTTCTATAGGTGTTTGGAGGGTCCTGGGGCAGAGCTTTAGGCAAGTCCCTGCTTTCCAGCTGCCGTCTTGGCTCTGCCCCCTCCATTAAGGAACTCTTTAAAAAAAATCTCCAGGGCCTGATGGATTTACAATTGATTTCTACTAAACATTTAAGGAACAGTTAATTCTAATACTATATAAGCTATTTGGAGAAATAGATGAATGAGTCCTACCAAATTCCTTTTATGACACAAATATGGTGCTGATACCTAAACCAGAAAGAGCCAAAACAGAGAAAGAAAACTATGGACCAATTTTTCTAATGAATACTAATGCAAAAATTTTAAATAAAATATTAGCAAAGATATTATAGCAACTAGGTAGGATTTCTGGCAAGAACGCAGGTCTGGTTCAATATTAGGAAAACTATCAGCATAATTGTCCACATCAATAACAAAACTAACAGAAATCATGTGAATATCTCAATAGATGCAGAAAAAGCTTTTGACAAAATACAGCACCCATTCCTATTAAAAAGACTAGATGAAATAGGAATAAATGGAGGTTTCCTTAAAATGATAAGTAGTATTTATCTAAAACCATCAATAAGCACTATATATAATGGGGATAAGCTAGCAGATTTCCCAAGAATATCAGGAATGAAATGAGGATGCCCATTATCACCACTATTATTCAATATTGAACTCAAAATAAGAGAAGAAAAAGAAATTGAAGGAATTAGAATAGGCAATGAGGAAACAAAGCTATCTTTCCTTGAAGATGATATGATGGTATCCTTAGAGAATCCTAGAGAATCAACTAAAAAACTGCTTGAAACAATATCTTTGCAAATTTGTAGGATATAAAATGAGCCCACATAAATCATTGGCATGTCTATATTTCTATATATTACAAACAAAGCCCAGCAGCAAGAGATAGAAAGAAAAATCCCATTTAAAATAACTGTGGACAATATAAGATACTTGGGAGACTATCTGCCAAGACAAATCCATTAACTATATGAACACAATAACAAAACACTTTACAGGAATAAAGTCAGATCTAAACAATTGAAAAAATATCAATTGTTCATGGGTAGGCTAACCTAAAATAATAAAAATAACAATTCTACTTAAATTAATTTACTTATTCAGTGCCTTACCAAGCTACCAAAAATTATTTTATAGAGCTAGAAAAAATAATAACAAAATTAATCTGGAAGAACAAAGGTCTAGAATCTGAAAATGCAAAGGAAAATGGCCTAGCCATACCAGATCTAAAACTATAATATGAAGTGGCAATCATCAAAACTACTTGGTAGTAGCTAAGAAATAGAGTGATAGATTAGTGGAATAGGTTAGGTACTCAAGACACAATAGTGGTTGACTATAGTTACCTACTTTTTGGCAAACCCAGAGACTCCAGTTTCTGGCATAAGAACTCACTATTTGACAAAAACTGATGGGAAAACTGAACAATCGTGTGGCAGAAACTAGAGATAGCTCAACATCTTATACCATATACCAAAGTAAGGTCAAAATGAATACATGATTTAGACATAAAGGATGATAACATAAGCAAATTAGGAGAGCAAGGAATATTTTACCTGTCAGATTTATGAAGAATGGGAAAATTTATCACCAAACAAGAGATAGAGGAAACTATAAAATGCAAAATGGATGATTTTGCTTACATTAAATTGAAAAGTTTTTGCACAAACAAAACAAATGCAACCAAGATTAGAAGGAAAGCAGAAAGCTGGGAAACAATTTTTACAGCCAGTGTTTCTGATAATGGCCTCATTTCTCAAATATATAGAGAACTGAGTCAAATTTATAAGAATACCAGTCATTCCTCAATTGATAAATGGTCAAAGGATATGAACAGGCAGTTTTTAGACAAAGAAATTAAAGCTATCTATAATCATATGAAAAATGCTCTAAATCACTATTGATTAGAGTAATGCAAATTAAAACAACTCTGAGGTATCTCCCCACACCTCTCAGATTGGCAAATATGACAGAAAAGGAAAATAATAATTGTTGGAGAAGATATGGGAAAATTGGAACACTAATGTATTGTTGGTGTAGTTGTGAAATGATCAGGTATTCTGGAGAGCAATTTGAAACTATGCCCAAAGGGTAACCAAGCTGTCCATACTCTTTGATCCAGCAATACTACTACTAGATCTGTATCCCAAAGAGATCATTACAAAGGGAAAAGGACCCATATGGACAAAAATATTTATAGCAGCTCTTTTTGTAGTGGCAAAGAATTAGAAACCGAGGGGATACCCATTAATTGGGGAATGGCTGAACAAGTTGTGGTATATGAATGTAATGGAATACTGTTGTGCTATAAGAATGATGAGCAGGGTGATTTCAGAAAAACCTAGAAAGACTTACATGAGCTGATGATGAGTGAAGTAGGCAGAACCAAGAGAACATACACAGTAACAGCAACATTATGCAATAATCAACTTTGATAGACTTAGCTCTTCTCAGCAACACAATGATCTAAGACAGTTCTAAAAGACTCATGATGGAAGATGCTATCCACCTCCAGAAAAAGAACTATGCAGTCTGAATGCAGATAGAAGTATACTATTTTCACTTTTTTTGTTGTTTTTTATTTCTTTTTCATGGTTTTTCCCCTTGTTCTGATTCTTCTTTCACAACATGACTCGTGTGGAAATACATTTAACATGATAGTACACATATAATCCATATCAGATTGCTTGCTGTCTTGGGGAGGAGGAAGGAAGGGATGGAGGGAAAAAATTTGGAACTCAAAATCTTATAAAAATGAATGTTGAAAACTCTCTTTACATGTAATTGGAAATAATAAAAATTTTAAAATGCATAAGACAAATGCTAAGGTACCTTCCAGTCTTAAATTCTTTTTTGGACTTTATTCTCTTGTTATCCAGAACTCTTTTGTTGGAATTTTCTCACATGATGGAACTTGAATCTAAAACTTCAGCCAGACTCATTATGTGTATACTTTTTTTTTATCCCTGTCTGCGCCAAGATAAGAGAAGGGTACCAGAGGAAAGTAAGAAAGTATTGGCTTATTAGTGATATGATCTCTCTGCATTGTTACCTATTTTGTAGAGGAAGGTAGAACTGTAGAAATCACTTTACCAAGGTCCCCACAATGAGGACTCTGACCTCATTGCCCAATCACTTTTCCAGAGAGTAGTACCAGATCAAATGTCACTTTTTTGACATTTGATCTAGCAAACCTAATGTTGTGTATTTGTTTCTTCCTGACTAAAATGTGTGTCCTCTAAAGGAAAATGAATGGAAAGCCTTTTATAGCTGAAAAAAGAGGAGCTTTTACCAGCTAGAAGTTTTTAAGAAATAAAAGTAGCTTTTAAAAAGGCATTTTGGGAAGATGGGTATTGTAATATACTGTTTGTGGAGCTATGAATTATCTCTTTTGGAAAATAATGTGGGTTCATTCAGGAAAAATGACTGAACTCTTCATTACCTTTGTCTCAGCAATTTCACTGTCAGGCATATACCCCAAGGAGGTCAGGATAGGGAAGGTCATACACACACATATGCACACACACACATACACACACATATATACATATCTATATATAAATGTATATATGTCTACGTGTTATATTATGTTATATATTATAGTGTAACAGTGTTAGTAACAGCATTTTTTGGTAGGAGGAAAAACTGGGAACAAAATTAATGCCCGTTGATTGGGGAATGGTTGAAGAAACTGTGGTATATGAAAGTGATGGAAATTGTCATGCTACAATAAATGATGAATATGAGGGATTTAGAGAGGCAGTATGGCATAGCGGACAGAAGTTTGAATTCGGCCTCTGACACATATTGGCTGTGTGGCCATGGGTGGGGCATTTAAGTGCTCCAGGTAATTCTTTAAGACTGTAGCTTACAGATGAGTTATCTGACTATATTGAGAGTTTCTGTACAGTGAGTTCACCATAGACATGAAGTCATAAGTCTAGACCACTCCTTGCTGCTCCTCCAACCCCCAAAAGAGGGATTTGGAGAAATATGGGAAGATGAGTATGAACAGATGCAGAGAGAAGAAAGCAGAGCCATGAGACAATGAACCCAACTACAATAACATAAAGGAAAACTACACTAAAAGGCAACTGAACTCTAATTAATCGTAATGACAGTCTTGTTGTTGGAGAACAAATGAATGCAACTTCTTCCTCTCAGAAAGGTGAGTGATATTGGGCATAGAATGTTGCATGTTGCTTGTCTGAGTTGGTTTTGCTTGGCTATTTTTCGTTTTATAAGGGGTGGCTCAGAGAAGGGTGGGATATATTGGGAAATGACAGTGGTGATAAAACAAAAAAAATAACCATTTGAAAACCCCACATACAGAGAAACAAATGCATCATGAACAGTATTCACTTTTATTTCCTCTTTAGCATATTACTTGCATGTATGAATGAAACCTTTATCACATGTTCATATGCTTAAACCACTATGCTAAGTGTTGAGATATAAAGACAGAATGGAGATAGTCTCTGCTCTAAAGTCCCTTCCTAATGGCAAAGAAGTAGGGGTTGGTGAAGGAAGTTTTGGTCTAGGAAGTCACAGGGGTGGTGATTTGATCCAAAGGACATTTCATTAGCACATACTTTTCAGAAGCAATGGTACCATAAATCTGATTACTCTGCCCAAAGCAAAGGAGTGGAAAATGAGCTGTGAAGAAAGAGGGAGTACAGGCGAAGGCTGCAGTAACATGACTGGGGAACGATGACAACACTGATAACTAACATTAATATAGTGCTTACTAGGTACCACACATTGGTCTACTTTACATTATTATCTCACTGGCTCCTTGTAACAACATGGGAGGGGGGTATTATTCTTCTCATTTTACAGATGGAAAAAATGGAGGCAAATAGACATTTAGTGACTTGCCCAGAGACACAGAGCTAGTAAGTATCTGAGGCCAAATTTCAACTCAGGTCCTCCTGACTCTAGGCCCACTGCTCACTCCACAATGCTCCTAGCTGCCCTGATAAGACAATGGTGAAGTACAGTTTTGTCTCAAGTCAGCTAGAAGTAGTGGGAGAAGTGAGTTTGCATGAACTCATTAGCCAAAGACAACTCAATTCCTCTATGGGAATTCAAAGGTAAGAGTATTAATTTTCCCAAGGACTGAGGATACGGTTTTTGGAGGTCTTGCCCAGATGGTACTGTTCCAAGTGGGGAGAAGTAGTGCTACACCAGGATCAAGAGTGGCTGGATTGAATGGCTATATGAGATATAGTATTTAAATAATCTACGAAGAGAGAGGTATTTAAATTATTTAATCAAGGCTTCGTTTCCTCATACAACTATTAAAATGAATTCACTTTTTAAAAAAATTTTTATTGATATTTTGCTTTTTTCTTATATCACTAAAATTTTCCACATTATCCTTCCTCCTCTCCTTCTGTAAGAGCCATCTTACATAACAAATAATATTTTAAAAGAAAAAAAGAAGAGAAAAAAATCCCCAAAATTAATCAATATTTTAAAGAAGTCTGAAGATATTTGCAATGCACCACACCTGTGGGCCTTCCACCTTTGCAAAGAGGTAGAGAGAGAGAGTATTTTCTCCTATTTCTTCTTTGGAGCCATATTTTAATCAATTACTTTGTTATCGATCTTTCTTTTACTTTTTGTAGTCAGTGTGCAAATTATTTTCTTGGATCTCCTTATTTCACCATTCAGCAATTCATGTAAATCTTTCCATGTTTCTCTATATTCATCGTATTCATTATTGCTTATAGTACAGTAATATTCTATCCCATTCATGTAACACAATTTTTCAGCCATTCTTCAATTGATAGGTGTCTACTTTGGTTCCAGTTCTTCATTGTCACAAAAAGTGGTACTATAAGTATTTTTGTGTTTATGAGGACTTTCCTCTTACCAGTGACCTCTGCAGGGGCTAAGACTTGTAGTGGAATCTCTGGGTCAAAGATGACTAAAATCAATTTCAGCATGAGCTAGTGAGAGATCTAGTATGGTTTTTTTTAACCAAACATATAACCAAAGATGCAGATATACATACATAGCTATATCTATGTATACAGATATATATATATATATATATATATATAATATGCCCATATACATGTACACATATGTAGAAATAGCTTACATATGTTTATATACATATGTGTATATATATGTATATATATTCATCATTGGGAAATCTCATGCTGAAAGATTGAATCTGACTTGGCACTCAAATCTCATCAGTCTCCCCTGCCCCTCTAAATGGATTCTCTGACTGGAGGGCAGGGGCACAGACTCTAGGGCCTCTCTTTAAGGAGGAGGTTTAGCATGGTCTTCTCCCTATTTCTTACCATCTGTGTTACTTTTGGACTTTTTTTTGAAAACTCCTCTTAGTTTATTCTATGATTGCTTCATATCAATACTGTAACCTTTCATAATATTTACTTGAATTCTATGCAATTTAAAAATGTGTTTCTATTTGTTTGATTAAATATTTCTGAACTATATTTAAAATTTTTTAAACATTCATTTTTTAAAATTTGGAGTTCTAAATTCTCTTCCTCCCTTCTGCCTCTCCCTTACCCCTTGAGAAGGCAAGTGATATATTACTTATACATGTGAAGTCATACAAAACACGTTTCCATATTAGCCAAGAAAACACACATACAAAAAAAAACACGAGAAAAATAGAGTGAAAAAGACATGATCTAATCTGTACTCAGAGTTCATCAGTTCACTCTGGAGGTAGATAGCATTTTTCATCATGAGTCCTTTGGAATTGTCTTGAATCATTGTATTGATCAGAGTAAGCTGAGTCTTTCACAATTGATCATCACTACAACATTGCGGTCACTGCATAAAATGTTCTCCTGGTTCTGCTCACTTCACCTTGTATTAGTTCATACAAGACTTTCCAGGGTTTTTTGGAAACCATTCTGCTCATCATTTCTTATAGCACAATAGTATTCCATCACAATCATATACCATAGCTTGTTCAGCCATTCCCCAAGTGATGGGCCAACCTTCAGCTTCCAATTCTTTGCCACCCCAAAGGTCTGCTATAAGTATTTTTGTACAAATAGGTCATTTTCTCTTTTCTTTGGTATTTTTAGTATACAGACCTATTAGTGGTATTTCTGGATCAAAGGGTATGCACCGTTTTATAGTCCTTCAAATGTAGTTCCAAATCGTCTCCAGAATGGTTGAACCAATTCACAACTCCACCAACAATGCATTAGTGTCCCAATTTTTCCACAACCCCTCCAGCATTTGTCATTTTACTTTTCTGTCATATTACCCAACTAGCTAATGTGTGAGGTGGTATCCCAAAAATGTTTTAATTTGCATTTCTCTAATCAATAGTGATTTAGAGCATTTTTTCAAATAACTATTGCTAGCTTTGATTTCTTCTTCTGAAAATAGTCTGTTCGTATCCTTTGACTACTTATCAATAGATAATAGCTCTTATTTTTATAAATTTGGCTCAGTCCCCTATATGTCTGAATAATGAAGCCTTTACCAGAGAAACTTGCTATAAATTCCTCACCCTCTGCCCAGAGTTTCTTGCTTTTCTTCAGCTTTTGGACTTCTCCATCATGCTGTCATAGTAGTTTTCTTTTCTGCCCTTTTCCATACCTTTTCTTCTCCCCCTTTAAACTTCCTTTTGTGTGTTGATTTATTCATTAAGTTGTAAGCTCCACGGAGGCCAATAGTGTCTTTGTTTTTATTTATATCTCTATCCCCAGAGCTGATCAGAGTGTCTGGCACATGGTAAATAAAGGCTTAATAGATGTTTTTTGACTGACTGAACATATCCTGAGAGCCAGCATGGTACAGTGCACAAATGGCTGGACCTGGATTGAAGACTTATATTTGACACATACTAGCTGTGTGACAATGAACAAGTCACTTGAGCTCTCTGGGCCACGGGAAGGTGGAAGGAGGTTCCACATTTAGTTCTCTCTGTATCTCACTCTCTCTCTATGTTTGTCTTTACATCTCTCATTCACATTCTCTCTCTGTCTCTCTCTGTCTCTGTCTCTCTGTCTCTGTCTCTCTGTCTCTCTGTCTCTCTGTCTCTGTCTCTCTCTCTCTCTCTCTCACACGCACACACACACACACACACACACAAACACACACACACACACCACTTAAATCTTCATGCTTTTGTATTGGCTGTCTCCAATGCGCAGAATGCTTTAATGCTTTCTTTCCATCCTTAGTCATTGGCTTCATTCAACATGTAGGCAAACGAGCCACCTTTTTATTGCCTTTGAAGGTGTCCCCAGCTGCTTGTGCCTTGCCCTCTACCAGGTAAATCAGTCATTCAATCAATAAGTATTTATTAAGTACCTCCTATATGTCAACCATTATGCTAAGTGCTGGGGACACAAAGAAAGGCAAAAAGCAATTTCTTCTCTCAAGGAACTCAGAGTCTAATGGGGGAGATAACATGCAAACAACTGTGTACAAACAAGATACGTACAGGATAAATTGGAGATAATCAAAACAAAAGGAAGGTGCTAGGGTTATATGTGTGTATACACACACACAAACACACACGCACACAAATGTTGTCTCCCATACTAGAATCTTGGAGGTCAGGCTCTTTTTTAATTTTTTCTTCATATCCTTAGTCATTTCTCTGTTCTTGGCAAATGGTGTGTGTGTGTGTGTGTGTGTGTGTGTGTGTGTGTGTGTGTGTGCATGTATGTACATATATAGATATGTACACACACATATATTTTAAAACTTCTCTGAGTTTACTCTAAGATTCCTTCACATCCATGCTGTAAACTCTCATAATATTTACATGAATTCTATGCCATTTAAATATATTTTTATGTTTCATCAAATATTTCTGAGTTACATTAAAATTTTTTAATATTCATTTTTAAAAATATGGAGTTCCAAATTCCATTCCTCCCTCCTACCCCACTCCTCCCCTTGAGAAGGCAAGCAATATATCAAGATATACATACATCTACATGTGTTATTATATATGTGTGTATATCTATGTATACACATATGTATATATACACACATACACCCGTATACAAATTTATATATATATATATATATATATCCACACCTATATTTCACAATGTACACATGCATATACATGTATATAGATGTTAGGTATCTGTATGCATACATTGTGTGGTATATACCTATGTGTACACATACGTTGGGGACAGATGCTTTATCTTAGACAGACCTAATATATACATAGTACAACACAAAATGTATTTACACATATGAATATACCAAAATATATCCATGCACATATATGTATCTGTACATACACATGTACAGATAAATAACATCATATTATATATGTACATGTAAAGCATATATGAAATATGTATATTATATATATATTATGCATGTCATTGGTGGATGAAAACATGAATGGTAAATGAATGAAAAAGTATTTTAAACCCTTATTATGTGTCAAGCATTAGGTAGGTAGAGAAATTCTATGAAGACCACAATAAAACCTTCCAAATTAAATCAACATATATTTTGATACTTGGTAACTTTAATATAAAGTGGGAATATGAAGATAGTGAGAATTATATTGATGAAGATGAATCAGTAATAAGGTATGTCAAGTGTCAAAGACTTGCAGACTTCCTTGAAGGTCGAATAGTTTCTGTGAGAAAGTGGGATTTTCTTGATCCTCCAAACTGCTAGCTCCCTCTCTCACTTGGTACTTTACATTAAACTCCCTTATCTATCTTGTATATATTTACTCTGCCTACTTATATCTATATATGTTGCCCACTCCTTTAGAGAAGGGATTATTTAGTTTTGTCTTTGTACCTTCAGTACCTGCTATGATGCCTAACACATAGTAGATGTTTAATAAATCTTCATTGATTGACTGGTATGAGAAAAGAATCTGGAGCTACTGGACATGGTGAGCACCAAGTAACATCACAAAAAATGAAACTGATTACAATTGAACGGACAGAAAATAACTCATTATGAATGTGGGTCAACTGGGTCAATTGTTTTTGTATAGTTGGGATCCATGGTTTGTTAGAGAAAAGGTAAAAATCTGTACAATGCTGAAAGAATAAAAATGAGAAAAAGATGGTGTACCAGTAAAAGAACTCCAACTTGACCAATTTGAGCAAGTTATTAATGATGAAAAATGGAATATGTTCAAAAGAAAGGACATTAACGCAGACTTCAACAATTTAACAAAGATGTTTAATTAATGTAAATCAATTACCATAACAAGGAAAATTGACAAGCATCTTAGTCAACAAACACTTAACAGTGGCCAAATAGAAATATAACAGTCAGGGACATCAGTGGTTTAGAAAACACTAATTAGCAAAATCTTGTGGAAAACTATGATAAAAGATTATATACTATATGCATGCTGTACAAATACATTCAAAATAGAGAGAAGTTTTGAATGGTAAAAAAAAATTTAAAAATGCTTTATGAGATAACAAGTCACCACAAGGAAGAATAACTAGTAAAGAAAAATGGAAGAGTTATAAAGAATTTTATACCATTTTTTTCATGATTAGAACAGTGGATTTTCCACAACTAGATTCTAATATCATCATCCTAGAAGTGGTTATAGAGGAAGCGAAGAGAAAAACAGAAGGGAAAAACAGCTGAATTCAACCAAAATCCTTGCTAGAAGCAAGGCAGTTGTGATAATGAGATGTCTTAGATTATCCCATTGGCAGTTGACAATAGGCTGGGTGCATCAAACCCTAGGACATTACAGATACTCCTGAAAGATATTAATAGCATTTTATAAGCATTTAGCCTAATCATCTACACAGGAAAACCGAAGTGGATTAAAATGACCTCCTTGGATTATGACATGAAGCTAGGTGGACAACCCATAGAACTTGCCCATCAGCATTCATATTTTAGCTGCACATTGTAGATGGAAAAGTGAGGTGATACCAGATTTAGGCAGGAGATGGAAGAACTAATATTCTACCAGTATTACTAAGACATTACCTGAAGCAAAGAATGTCATTAGAGAAATGTTAAGTAGTAAGATCAAAGTTAACTGTATCTTCACAATGTTAGGGGGAAAAAGCAAGGAAGATCCCACCACATGGGTGGGATTATTGTAGCAAACAGGAGACAGATGCAGAATGTGCAGGCACAGATGAGTTGCAATCTGCATTATTGGAAGGAATATCCACATCTATATAAAAACATCCCAGATCCATTTGATTATATATAATGCATTTTACTATATATATATATATATATGTATATATGTGTATATATATACATACATACATACACACATGTAAATGAGAGAGAGAAAGCTAGCACTCTGGTGAGAGAGAGAGAAAGATAGCACATCATAGCAAGCAGATAGAAAGAACTATTCTTGTCCCAGTACATTTGCTTTACTACTCAGTCACAATGTGGATTAAAAGAAGTATGTTTTCTATCAACCAAGCTGCTAGAGACAAAAAAAAGAACAAAACTGTCCCTATCCTTAAGAAGCTTCCATTTTATCGAGGGAGACATATACATATATAGTGAATTAGTGAGGGAGACACTAGCAGTTGTGGGGGATAGAATGGGGAAAGGCATCTTTAGGGGGTGAATGAACTGGGTCCTGAAGCAGGTGAAGGATTTCATGAGGCAGAGGTGAGGAGAGAATACATTCCAGGAGATGCCAGTGCAGGGGTGTGGAGATGAGATGAAGTGCTGTGTGTGAAGAACAGAGAGAAGGCCAATTTGGCTGAACCCCAACAGCCTGGGAAAGAGAGTAATACATAATGATACTGGAAAGAGAGGCTGGGCTCAAGTTGTGGGGAACTTTAACAAATAAAGAGAGGAATTTTTATTTTAGAAGCAATAGGGAGCCACTGAATTTTAATGAGTCAGAGTGGGGTGGGTGACATGGGAAAGTCAAAGCATTATATTATTGTCATTGTTTTCTTCCTTCTGTAACCTGGTTTTTAGGTCACTGTCCTCGGTGACAGCTGGCTTAAATCGGGGCCCTGAGGGAATTTTGATGGGGTGGGGGGAGGAGGCAAGGGTAATTTTAGAGCATTGGGTAATCTGCAGAGTGGATAGGCCTTGACCAGGCATAGAAACGAGCCGGAGATTGGGGGTTGGTGGAAAGGGGTCCAACAGAGGAAAAGGGCCTGAGAAAGAGGAGGTGAGAAGACTCTTAAAGACAAATTGCCTATTTCACAATTTTGCTTAGGACTGTCCTGTCTGTTTGTTTTGAAAGGAGATAGTCCAACGCCTGCATTTTCTATCAGGCAACCAGAATTCCGAGCTATGTTTCAAGCTCTGCTAATATATTTTTACAAGTACCTTTCCTTTAACTTAATTTATTAATTTTAGAATTGTAATCTTATTACTGCCATAAAAGAAAAGAAATTGAGCTTAAATAATTGCATTTTCAGGACCTTCTCTAGATAGAAAATTTACTAAATTTTCAACAAGGAGACTTTCATGATTGCACCAAGGTGTGGGTGTTTGTTACCTCCTGATACTACTTTGCTTATACTGAATCTGTGTACATGTTGTATCCTCCCAGTTTAATGTAACCTCCTTGAGAGCAGAAGCTATTTTATTTGTCTTTGTTTTCCCAGTACCTTGTACAGTTCTTGGGATATAGGAGGTGTTTAATAAATATTTGTCGAATTGAATTTTTAAAAGTATTAATTTTGATGATACTCTTTGTTAAAATTTTAAATTTCCTATAAGTCTTCCTGCTTCTCTTTAGCTGTGTTAATTTAGAAAGATGCAGAGAAAGTAGTAATCCAAACATTTTCTTGAGCAAGGGAGACGACCTATTCGCAGTATCTTTCAAATGTTGTTTCTAAATCCTTCCATGCTGATACTTTAGATAAACCTCTTCAAAGGAAGATTAAGAATTAAGGAAGTTATTCTGATAATTCTAGAAGGAAATCCATTTGTACTTGAATTTCTTGCCACATTAACAATGGTTAATGCAAAATATAAACCTTCTAAGTTCTCGTGTTGCAGAATAGTAATAAAAATAGCTAGCATTTATGTATCACTTGAAGGTTTGCAAAATGCTTCTTATTATGTCATCTCATTCGATTCCCCATAACAACCCTATGGGATGGGTGCTGTTGCTGTTCCCATCTTACAGATGAGGAAATAGGTTGAGAGAATTTAAGTGACTTGCCCAGCATCAGTGGCAGAGATACTACGGGCTGTCCCAAAAATCCTAGTGTAGTTTTAAGCTATTGTTTGAACTCAGATATAATTCAGGAACGGGGAACCTGCAGCCTCGAGGTCACATGTGGCTCTCTAGGTCCTCAAGTGCAGCCCTTTGACTGAATCCAAACTTTTTGTTCTGTGAAGTTTGAATTCAGTCAAAAGGGCCATACTTGAGGACCTAGAAAGGCCACATGTGACCTCGAGGCTGCAGGTTCCCCACACTTGAGTCTAGACTCTAAGCATAGAATTTTTTCACTCTGTAAATGATAACAATGTCAGAGAAGGAATGAACTTTAGAGATAAATTAACTCAACCCCCTTCTTTTATAGATAAGGAAACTAAGGTCTAAGGTGAATGATTCAAGGTCGTACAGTAACAAAGGCAGAACTCATCCTCAGATTTTCTGCCTCCAAGTCTGACATTCCTTTCACTACATCACACTTCTTTGCTGACCACAAAGCCACAGTTGAGCATCTCCTGACCAAATTTACTAAAGAACATTGCCCAAACTATAGGGTTACAAGCTCTGGTAATTTGGATTTCTTTAAATCAAAGATGAGGTAGTAGAATTAGAGAGGGAAAAGACCCTGGAGATTGCCTAACCCATGTTCTTCATTTCACAGATGAGGAAATTGAGACCTAGAGAGATAAAATAAATGTTTTTAAAATTGTACTCAAGGTCACACAACAAGTTCATGGCAGAACCTTGTCTAGGCCAGTGCTCATTCTCTGTATGATTCTCCCACTAAGAATATTTGGTAAATTTTCTTTTCTAAAAACAGGTAATTAGTACCAAATAATTTTACAGGGCCAATCCCTAATTCCCTTATAAATCAGAATGATGCTAGAAATAGCACTGAAAATTATAGAGGGGGAGGGATGGGGGTCTGTCTCTGAGGACAGACACTAATGAAGTCCACCTCGAATATTTTCAGCTGATGGATGGAAAAAATATAGTTTTCATATGAATATTCAGAGTAGCCTAAGAATGATTCGTTTGACATTAAAAAGCAATGGACAATTATGATTTTGACTCATACCATCTAACTAGGGTGTGATTCGAATGATTGAGGCTGAGGCTATCTCTGGGACAAGATTCCAGCCAACTGCTTAGAGGCACTTAAAGGACTCGTCAGCAGTCCAGAGGCCCAGCAGTAAGTAAAATTTACCCTTCAATGGAATTGGACTAAACTCCAATCAAATAACATGATCACCAGGTTAAAGATCATTTGGAGAGAAAGAACCACCAATGCCAAGGTTTCTTTGTATGAAATATAGCACAAGTTCAGGCTAGTAAACTTCACGTACCTCTGACCTCTTGATCTTTTATGTCTCTATTTTTTTGGCTTGACAGACCACATGCCAATCTGCAACCCAGAATTCCTCACCCTTGTGATTTATGGTTTACAGCTGCTCTAGCTTTTCAGCTCTGGCAGCTGCTTTTCAGATGTCTTCAAATTAGAGTGAAAGCCTTAGACAGGAGTCTTCATGTGAGCCTGAGTGCCTGCAGAAGGAAAGAAGAAGGAAAAGATGATGAGAAAAAAAAATCATCTGAATTCAGCCTGAAACCTCTCCATTGATCTTTTCCTTCAGGGCCAAGCAAAATGTTTGGTTTATTTCATAAGCTAATTAGGTGTGTGAAAGGCTATTTGGCAGATGCCATTGACTGGACCAGAGCAAAAAGTGATCACTGGGCAAAGGGCTCAATAAAGGATCAATAACAAGCGGGTGATTGGATTAGTGACTTGATCAATGCTTTGTGCTAATATATTAACAAGCAAATTACCAAGTAGCCCCGAAGAGCAGAGTGCTGACTCTAATTGCATTACAAACTATCCTGCTCTAATGACCCTTGAAGTGCAAAGGGTTATTTATTCAAATCCAAAGTACCGAAAGTATTTTGTCCTTGTAATAACTCTTTTTCTACCTTCCCCTCTCACCCTGCTCCTCATTACTAGGGTATTTCATGCCCCACTTTGAAGGCAGGCCCTTGTGGTTGTTGGTTATAGGCAAAAGATACTGCCTTTGTACCAGTTCACTTTTTAAAATGGCAGTATAACCTCTGCCTATAACATAAAGTAGAGGCAGAGTAGAGGGTTGCTCTCAGAGTTAGGGAGGCTTGGCTTCAAGTCTCACTTCTACCATGTTGACTATCTGAAGCTGGGTAAGTCACTTCTCAGTGTCTTGAGTAGTTCTCTGATACTAGGAGTCACAGAGAAATTGCCGATCTGCATTGGTAGTTGGAATTTCCTCACTGGGACTTCCCTTTACAGATGAAATTACAAGTCTGGACCAAAACCAAAAACATAACCCATGAGCATAATTTAAAAATAAATATTTCACTAGTAGAATAGTTTGGCAGAGAGATATCTCCCTATCTGGAAGAGAGGTAAGGGTTGTGGCTGTGTGCAAATTAGCTGTGTGAATTCCCACTAAGAAAAAAAAAGAAAGAGCAAAAGACCTAGAATAGAGAAGAGTGAAAGACATCTTCCTCTTTCTAATTCCTCTAAGTTTTGTTTGGTTACCAAGTTACTTTTAAAACCATCTTCCAACAGTTTTGTCATAAAATAAATTCAATCCCCACCCTTATTTCTCCATAATTAGATGGACAGATTTGATTTATTGTGCTCTTTCAGTGTCTCTAAGCTGAATCTGGGTTCTCTCTTCCCCCTTAATCCTCTCCCTTAAATAAAATAAAATAAAACCTTTTCTCCTTTTGCCTCTGGGAAGCTGAAGCGATTACCCTGAATCCTCCCATGTTATTTGCAGACTAGAAAAAGTCTCCCAGGGCCTGAATGCTTAGAGCTCTGCTGAGAAAGGAGTCTGGGCTCCATGTCAGCCAGAGTGGCCTGCGGGGTGAAAGGCCTCAGACGGACGCCCTGCAGAGTGGAGCATCTCGCCTCAGCCTGACAAGCAACAGTCGGGCAGCCAGGCTGGAGTGAGAGCTGCAGCTGACAAAACAACCTTCCAGGCAACTAGCCTTGGAGTTCAGCTCGGTGGAAGGGGAGACGCTGTCAATCAATAGGCACAGAAGTTCAGGGAGGAAATACAATATGTGGTTTAGCAGCAAAGTTTCTGATGGAGCCATGTCCATTATTGTGACTTTAAGCTGAACGGTAACCGTCAACCAAAGTTAGACCCACCTAGAGCATTGAAAGCATAAATTTGTGCATTTAAGCATAAGAGGCTCTTTGGTTTAATGGAGAGGGTCCTGGGCTTGGAATTGGAAAGGGGAGATCTCACCTGTGTTCAAATATCACTTCTGATGATTATTACTTGTCTGAGCATGAGCAGGCCACTTGCTTTCGTTTTCCCACCTTAGTAGTACTTACCTTATAGGGTTATTGTGAAGAAAAAAATGATTATAAAGCCATTTAAAAAGCTTCAAAGTATTTTATAAGGGCCTCTTCTTTTTATTTTCCCACTTTATGTAACTTGGTCTTTTTGGTTTTTTTTCTCTTTTAGCATCATTTTCATTTTCATGCAATTCTTTAGGGCTTAATAAGTGTTTTGTGAGTTCAGTTGTTTTCTTTCTAGAGTCAAACTAATAAATGATTGCTTTCAATTGTTATTAAGAGACATAGAAGAAAGGTTTCCAGCACATTGGGAAGTACCTCCATGGAAGGTTTATGAGACAACGTGGACAAGAATCACACAGAATGAAAGGGCATAGATAGGATAGAAATAATTAATATTTATATAATGCTATTAAGTTTGCAAAGCAATTCACATTCATTATCTGATCCTCATGACACCTTTGTGAGGTGTATATTACAGGTATTATTATTCCGATTTGTGAGACGGAGACTTCAAGTGGTTAAATGATTTACCCATGGTCACATAGCTAATAAATATTTTCTTTTTGCATTACTTCCTGGTGTATTGCACAACTGTACATTTCATATATGATGTCTTTTAAAAATCTCTTTAGCGCCTGTCATACATAGGTAGATGCCAATGCATTGTTTATTGAGGGTAGCCCCATCCAAAGAGGCCATAGCAAAAAACATATCAAAATAGTTTCTATTCTATTCATTGCCATTAAACTTGGAATAAAAGGGAAAAGAAGCCTTTACGTTTAGAAATTTCCCAACAAACAACACAAGAAGAGGTTTTGTGGACAAATTATAAATCTGTTGGATCTAACACAGCCAGCCCTATGGTAGCATATGGTATAATATTGTAATACTGCATGCTGTAAAGTTAATTCTTTCAGTCATCAATGATTATATCCATGGTAAAGAGTAATGTGCTTTCAACCAAGAGTAAAAGCCCATCTAATTCTTAAGCTTCCATAACTCATCTCTAGGTTCGTCAAAAACCTTAAACAGGGTAGTTAAAGCATATCTCATGTCGCATAAATGCAGTGAAGGCTTCTATAAAGCTATAAATCCCTTTTGTAGTGTTGCTAATTAGTGCCCCTGCCTTTCTTCTCCTTTCCCCCTTCTGTAGTGTTATTAATGGAAGTTTTAAGTGGTAGCATCATAAACATTTCTTTCCCAGAGGAACCAGCTGTGTGGATCTGGCTTGTCTTTCCTTTCCACAGAAAAAAGCCATTGGAGGGCAGCCCTCTTACCAGTCAGGGACTGTGAATTTGGAGGTATACAACAATAGCCAAAAAGTTCTTTAGTACATAGTCTATCCTGAAGGAGAAGGGAGAATGCTAACATGTGGGAGAAATGAAGTCACCAATCTATATTTTCAATAGGTTAGCTGGTGAGCTTTGTGATCATTTTGCCCTTGGAAAGTCAAGAGAACTTGAAGGCATTTGGTCATTGCTCTTAAATTGAAAGAAGTTCATCAGTATCTACCACATGCAGGATATCGTTTATGGTCCATAAAAATCTGCTAATCGATTTGTAGTTTTTATATCAAAGTTCCAAATAGTTGACAGCTCATTTCAGGCTTCTGTTTGTTGTTTTAACATACTGCTATATACTGCACTCATCCTGGGATGTATATTATTTTATTTCAGAAATGCATGGATTCAACTGGCTGCATCTGCACCTCATAAAGCTTGGCACCCCACCCTCACTAGTGGGTGGATGTTAAGACAGCTGTGTAGCAGGCTCTTTTCACCCTGCTATGCCCCACCTCTTCTTGGATGGCCTTTGTTCTACTTGGGGTGGGAGTAGTTTAGCCTAGATGCTACCTTCTGAGGACCTTCTACTTACTTGGTTGCTATACAATAGGGTCACTTTTGGCCATTCCACTCCTACTAAGGCCCCAGAATCAGTTGATTCTGATCCTTTATCTCTTCACTGGGAGTTGCCCCCATTCTAAGATCCAAGTACTATGTTTAGGAACACATATATGTGTAGGAAATTAACATAAGAATTATCCCATGGTGTCAGAGAAATAGAGCTCTTCAAGTCAAAGCTCGATGATCTTTTAGAAATATTATAGTTGAGGTTCATGCCTTTGGTGGGGGTTAAACTACATCTGAAATCTCTTTCAACTCTGAGATACTATGATTACATTATCCATCCAGTCCAATGTTTTACTTCTGACAAGTACATTATTAGGCATAATTTGAAATGGTTGTCCTCCTTGCATCAATCCTAGAGGTTAAGGATATATTCCTACCTCAAGCATCCTATTTTTCCACAGTACTGATCATGAATCTATCATTCATGAAATTATCTAATCTTTTAAAAATCTCTTTAGAATTGTTTCCTGTATCTTTGGGGAGTGGAAAAATACCACAAAATTATCACCTACTGTAACAAATCCTATTTCTTTTTATTTGTTTGAAACCTGCCTCCAATAAGAATAAAGGAGTACCCTCTTATTCTAGTATTCTGGGAATTGGTAGATGTCAGTGTATCAGAGGAAGATAAATGTTTTATTTTTATTTCTTGTCCCTAGCACCTAACTCAGTACTTGTTGATTGATTGCCAGAGCTAACCCTGATGCCTGTATCTTTAATCCCACCCCTTCCTCTATTATCTTATTCCTCAAGCCATTCATTCCTCATCTCTTTTTTTCCTCTCTATAACCTTCTTTTCTTCAATCTAAAAACCTTGTTTTCCCATTCCTAAAAGCATATGCTTCTCTTGACATTGCCACTCCCCGAAGCTTTCATTTTTTTTTATCTTCCCTTCCTTCCTTCTACAGTCAGATTTTTTAAAAAGAGTTGCTTAAATTTGCTTGACCCATTTCCTTACCACCTATGTCAACTCCTCCTTAACCGCCTGCAGTATGACTCCTTTCTTCACCACTCTACAGAAAGAATGTCTCCAAATTTACCTCTGATGATTAACTGCCAAATCCTGTGACCTTGCCCCAGGCCTCACTCTCCTTGACCTCCACAGGATTTGGCACTCCTTGATATTGAACCTTCATGATTCTTTTTCTACCTCTTCTTGTTCTGACTATTTATGCCCATTTCTGATTTGATTTGCCTTTCAGCACAAGTATTTTCCGTGTCCACGCACAATTTTCCATTGTAGTTTTCCTCCCCATCCCCATCTCTCTCTGTCTCTGTATCTCTCTCTCTGTCTCTCTGTGTCTCTGTCTTTCTGTCTCTGTCTCTGTCTCTCTCTCTCTCTTGTTCTCTCACTCTCTCTGTCTCTCCTCTCTGTCTTTGTCTCTGTCTGGTTCTCTCTCTCTCATTCTCTCACACTCACTCTCTCCGTCTCTCTGTTGCTCTCTCTCTTGTTTTCTCGTTCTCTCACTCTCTCTGTCTCTCTCTCCTCTCTGTCTCTCTGTTTCTATCTCTCTCTTTCTTCCTTGAATTTTTTTCTTCCCTAATCAGAAGACTGCTTTTCCAGTATAGTTCAAGGAACATGGATTCTAGTCCAATTTTTTCCTTTTCCAAGCCCTGTAACAATTACACACATACTTGAGTCTATCAGTAGGTCAGTAAATGTGAGTATGTATGGATATATTATACGTGTGTATATATACACACATATATACTCTACCAGATTCTCTACCGGAAGCAACTTCTTAAGCAAAGAGATTATATTTGTAGAACTTTCTAGTAGACAGTGTGACTTACACATAATAGGTTCTCAATAAATGAGAAATTCATCTTTTGAATGAATGGATGTTGTTAGATGAGGATCTCTAAAACTCAGTTTCCTTACCTGTAAAATGAGCAAGTTGGAATAGATGATCTCTGAGGCTATTTCCTGCTCTAAGAGGCTACAATAATTTCTATGAATAAATTCAATGAATGCTTAATGTTTCATGCTCATGAGTACAAGTTGTGATATTTTAGTAATGCGTCCCTGAACAGTGCCAAATTCATTGAAGTATTATAAGAATGTTTTAGAATGATCATTTCTAATTCATTTGGGAATTGCTTAATTCTGGCTCTTGAATACTTTGTAGCCAAAGGAACTTATCTAGGTGAAATACATAATATTGCCACGTGTAATGCAAAGAGTAAATATTACAGAGAATGGTTTAAGCATCCTCTGTCCTGAGGGTTTTATACACTTAGAGAACTTCCACAAAATCAGATTTAACTAGAAGAAGCCTCTTGATCCTGCTTGGGAAAGGGTTCTCAAACTTTTGGGTTCCAGGATTCCTTTATACTTTTAAAAATAACTAGGAATTCCTTTGCACTTTTTAAGTTATAAAAAGAACTTTTATACATGTAGCTTAGATCTCTCAGTATTTAATATATTAGAAATTAAACATAACAGATTTTAAGATATTTTATATATTAATTTATTTAAAATTGTAATAAAGCCAATGCAAATTAATACAAATAACATATCTTACGAAAAAATTACTATATTTTCCAAAACAAAAACAAATTAGTGATAAGAAAGGCATTGTTTTATATATTTTTGTGAATCTCTTTAATGTCTGTCTTAATAAAAGACAGCTGGATTCTCCTATCTGCTTCTGTATCCAATCTGTTGCAATATGTTGTTTTGACTAAAGCATATGAAGAAAATTCAGCCTCACACAGATATGTAGTTGGAAAAGGGAAGAGTGTTTAATGGGCAAATAAATCTTAGTATCATTATGAAAATAGTTTTGATTTCATAGCCCCCTGAAAGGGTCTCAGAAACCCTGGGGTGTACAGACCACACTTTAAGAATCTCTATGCTAGGGTAAATGATTTCCATTTCTACTGAAAAACAAAAGGATATCAGAGTGGCTAGGCAGAATATGAAAGAAGAGAAGAATAGATACCTAGTATGAAGAGAACAAAGGGCCTTAGAACCCACAAATTTTTTCAGGAAAATTTGTGAGATGTCTTTAGCTACAGGTGAGGATCTTGGTCTAAAGTGTATTTATACTTTATATTGTGGTCCATTTCTACATCTCAAGCTTGTATTCCTTGGCTCAGGATTTTTTTTTCACTTTTCCTTTCTATCTTACCCCCCCCCCCAAACACGCACTATCTATCAAAATATTTGCCATTCTTCAGGGCCCACCTCAAATTCCATGTCCCTCAAAGAGTAATTTCCATATAGCATAGTATAGTTCAATATATCAGTTTATCAAAGATTCGTGATTCATGGGTGTAGGAAAGTACCTATATAATTTAGTAGATAAATCTTAGAAATTTTTCTGAAGTTGAAGAGGGTCCTTGATTTGCCCATCATCAGAAAGCTAGGTAAAATTGGTACTTAATTCATTGAATTAATTTAAATTCCTGATCACCCCAGCCAGAGCTGATCCTCTCTTTCTCTGAACTACAGAATTTATTATTTATGCCACTCAAATGTCACTTAATTCACTGAGTCCTTTTATTGAAGTTATTTGTTAAACATCTCCTCCACCAAACCATGACCTTCATAAGGGTGAGGGCTATGCTTGATGCATCTCCATATCCCCCTTATGCATTTACTGTGTAGTCTATGTTGTATTGTAATTATTGGTTTATGTCATATCCCTCTACTAACCTATAAGCTCCCCAAGAGCAAGAACAGTTTCTTATCTAAACTTTCATCTCCCTGGAATCCCCCCTAGAGTCTTTATTTGCTTGGTCACTAAAAGGAGGCAATCTGGCCCTAATCATCAGTAGTTACGTACTTCTCAAATTATTATTTGAAGAATCTTTGCCTCGTCTGTATATTTTTCATTGTTCCTAATAAGATAGAGACAATGGGATGGAACAAAACACCTAAATAAACCAATGCACAGAACACTTGACTTTCATTTCTGCTCAGTTTAAGAGTATATTAAGCCATTACTTACTATAAAGTTTTTGGGTTCATGAGAAAAAAGAAAAAAAGTCACTGGGGGAGCTTTTCAAATATATTCCATTTCCAGCTGTTGACTCAAACCATATAGATTTTGGACATAACACATTGGAAATATGCACACATGCTCTCCTGATCTGCTACAAAAAGTGCCACCATCATTTCAAAGCATAGTTTTCTTTCAAGAACCTCATGGAGATTTTAAAAGGTAAAATAGTTTTTGGTCTTATTTTACACTTGTTTTACATACAAATAAAAAGGTAATTCTGGAAGTGACTTTAAAAATGACATTGCTGAGTCCTGTTTAATAGCCATTGTGAAAATTCTAGCAGCATTGGCAAGGTTAATCTTGTCTTCAAAGCCTTGAGCCAGTTATTCTAGGTTATTTTCAGAAGAATTCTTTATTATCAGATGTCAGGGTAATGGGCTTAATTATAAAATAATATATAATAGATAAGTAAATATATGTAATATATAATATTTGATTTGAATAAGCATTTAGCTCATATACAATTGATACATGTTAAATAATGTCCCTTGTAGTCTTTCTGCTATGAGTTCCATCCTTTCCATTCCTACTCTCATTCTGCTAGAGTTTAACCTCATTACTTCTTGCCTGGATTGTACCAGCCTCCCAGTTTCCAATTTAAATTAATTCAATTCAGTAAACATTTATTAAGCATCTACAGATACTGGGGGAAATAAAAGTGTAGATAAAAAAACTGTTCTTGCTCTTGGGGAGCTTATAGGCTAGTAGAGGGATACAAAATAAACCAATAATTACAAGACAACATAAACTACATGGTAAATGCATAAGGGAGACACAAGCCTAGCATGATGTGAGGTCCCAGGGCATTGCCTGGGGCATCTTGAGGAACCTTCATGGAGGAGGTGGCATTTGAGTTGAGTATGAAAATAGAGGTAGGAATTCCATAAGCAGAAGGAATGAAAGAAAATTTTCTAACAGGAAATATAGGAAATAGCATGAGCAAAGCCATGGAGTTTGAGGACATGTCCAGGGGTCAGTTTTAGTCCATTTTAGCTGGAATGTGGAGTGCATAAAGGGTTACAGGAGGAGATGAAGCTAGAATCAAAAGTAATTTATTGCTAGATTATGCAAAGTTTGAATGTCAATCATGTTCCTGTCCAACCATCTTTCATCCTGTCACCTAATTAATCTTAATAAATAGATCTGTTCAAAGTACAGTCTCTTGCTCAGAAACCATTAGTGAATTTCCACTGTACAATGAAGAGGATTTCTTTACAAGACCACAAGCATTCATTAAGTGCTTACTATTTGCCAGGCACCAAATTACATGCTGGGAATACAAATACAAGCAGAAAGTTAGTCTTTAGTCTACAAAAGCTCAGGAAAATACAACACTTAGAAAGAAACAGAGATGGTAGAGAAAGTCTGGGCAGAGAGGAATGAGACAAGACTGACCTAAGCACCATCCTTAAATGGTAATTCTGAGGGGAGTCAGCCAATAAGAGAGCAAGGGTGCAGAAAGTCTGGGCAGAGAGGAATGAGACAAGACTGACCTAAGCACCATCCTTAAATGGTAATTCTGAGGGGAGTCAGCCAATAAGAGAGCAAGGGTGCAGGGGCAGAGGGTCCTTCCAGTGTGTGAATTCTAGGGTGTAAGGGAGCTTCCAGGATGAAGAGATTTCTGGGACATCATAGAGAAAGTCCAGAGTGGGGCCTAGAGAGAAATGAGGAAATAGAAACATCTTATCCTGGCATTTAAAGTGTTCTAATATCTGACTGTACCCTACATTTTCAGCTTTTCCTGGCACTACTCCTCTTCTTAATCATTTATTGTTCAGTCCTTCAGGCCGACTCTTCATGACCCTGTATGGGGTTTTCTTGACAAAGATACTGGAATGATTTGCTATTTCCTTCTCCAGTAGATTAAGGTAAATAGAGGTTAAGTGACTTGCCCAGGGTTACACAGTTAGTCTCTGAGACCGAATTTGAATTCAGGTCTTCCTGATTCCAGGCCCAGTGTTTTATCCACTGAGCCACCTCCTCCTCTTAATAATTATAACTAGTAGTGCTTTAAGGTATGCAAAGCATTTTGAATATATTATCTCATTTGATTCTCACAACTACCCTGTGAATCAGGCATTATTTTATCCCCATCTTACAAATGAGGAAACTGAGGCTTAAAGAAACTTACTCAGAAGTTCACAAGTAGTCACTGTCTTAGGCAGGATTTGAATGAAGGTTTCTTGACTCCAAGTACAGTACTCCATCCACTGTGCCACTTAGTTGCCTCTGTGCCATCTGTAATCCAGACAGTTTGGGCTACTTGCCTTTTCTCCATCTTATCCTCCTCTCTCCTATCTCTGTGCATCTATATAATTTATTCCCTAGGTCTGGTACACTCTCTTTGCTCCATTTTGCTGAAACACATTTCTTCCTAGGCTTATTTTAGGTGTTATTGATGTTATAAAGTCTTCCATTATCTGCCTCTACCCCCTACCCCCAAGAGCTAGAAGTAATCCTTCCATCTTCAAATCTCTCATGCCATTCTTTCCTCTCCAGGGCTAAACTGCGTCACATTTATATCTTTCTCTCCCCCTTCCTTCTCCCACCCAACTGTAAACTTCTTTTAAAAATTTTTTTATTTTAATAATTTTTAGTTGACAACACTCATTTCCGTGTAATTTTGAGTTCCAGATTTTCTTCCCCCCACTCCCCAAGATGGCATGGAATCTCTTCTTGAAACTAGTTTTGTGCAATTTTTCATCTTCATATTTGCACCCCCTAGCACAAGTGTCTTTTACACATCAGTTACTTCATAGTGATTCTCTAGCACTTGAGAAATACTTGTTGACTGATTGACTGAATTGAATCAGTGCTTTCTTCACTTCAGCTCATCACAGTGGGCATTTCCTCCATTGAAGCCAGAGTTTTTTAATTTTTGTGTGTTTCATGATGCTGTTTCAGTGGTCTGGTGAAAACTATGAAACCTTCTCTGAATGATGTTCCTGAAGGCATAAAATACTTGAGATTATAGAGGAAACCAACTGTATTGAAATACATTGATCAAAACATTTTAAAAACCAAGTTTAAGGACCCTTGGTTAAGAAACCCTGATCTACCTGGATTACAACCATTCTATGACTTGGCAGAAGGTCTTGGAGTACTTATATGTCCATCAACTTTATCACCTTGTATCCAATCTGGTGATTGGAGTTTTTCGTTAATTCTAGGAAGCTTCTTGGCTTATCCTTTCATGATCAGTGATGAAAAGTACATTATATACTCAAAACCTTTTCAGCCCCATGGGACCTGCCAATACCTCTTCTCCACTGGCATAAATCTTCAGAAACCCAGGGTCTCCTCCATGTTGAGATGTAGAACCAGAAGAGGACTTTAGTAAAGGAAATTATGACTTTAGAAACACAGTCGCTAAATTATGCGCATTTCTTTGCCTCTTCCCTATTGAAGGGAATAGTCACATTGAGAAGAGTGTACATCTTTTGCAGTGTTGAAATATGTGTAGTTTTTAAAATGACAAATACAATGAATACATTCTACTAATACTAATCCATCAAAGTCATTTAGGGCTGTCATCTCTCCATAAGTATGATACAAGTGAGATGATCCTCAATTTGTATACTTGGAAAATGAGTGATTAAGTGACTCATCTCATATCACATAGGTAAGTAAAGCTAGGACTAGAACTCTGGTGACTTGATTCTTAATCCAAGGGTATTTCCACTTCATTTCATTGCTTCTGATTTCTTAGGCCACATCTATGCAGGAGCAGAACTCTGGCCTGAAACATTAAGCCCATTCAATTTTCCATAATACTAATGGAGAGAGACAATATGTTGTGGCAGAGAGACTGCTGGCCTCTTGAGCCGAGAAGATCTAGATTCAACTCCTACCTCTGACAGACACTATGTGAGATCCTGGACAAGTATTTAACCTCTCATTGTTCTAGGAAACTTTCAAAGACTGTAAGTTTCAGAGACGGAAACAACTTGTATTGGTATAGAGAGTTTCTTCATTTAAGAGTTTCCTGTACATTGGGAGTTCTTAATTTTTTTTCAATGTCATGGAATCTTGGGACAGTCTAGTGAAGCTAATAGACTCCTTCTCAAAATAGAGTTTTTAAATGTTTAAAATAAAATATAAATGGAAATCAATTATATTTCAATATAATTAGTCAAAATACATATATTTTTTAACTTTACAGATGCCAAGTTAAGAAACTACTATATATCAGCAAAAACAGGTGCATGCCAAATCCCTACCAAATAGGAGGTGTTTTCAGATTTGGATTTTGCAATCCTGGCGATTTGGAGGAACTAAATGGGTTTGAGGCCATACAATTTAGTCATATTTGTACAGATTCTGCCTGAAGAGAATGTTGACCTTCCCTTCACTTAAATCATGATCCTCCTTTGGACCAAATGACTGGAAATCCAGTCTGATTTAGTTTGAAAAACAGGAATGGCAGCTCGGTACTTTCATAGTGGATTCATGTGAAACTAGAAAAAAAATTTGCCATAGAGGAAGTTGTCATATATTCTCATATTCTTTTTAGGTTAATAGATAAGTAATTACAAACTGTTAACGAGGGCAAGATTTCTAGTGTTACATAAATACTAGAATTATGATAATTGCATATTTTCAAAAATTAAGGTACTAATTTACCCTTTGGGGAATAAGACATAATTACATTTTACTTAAACTAATTATTGTTAAGTAGATAAAGTTATGCATATGCCTATGATACCTTTTACTAAGTCATGAGATTCTTTGATAAATTGCCAAGAAATAACATATGTATTTCATATATGTTATGTTTTGCTACTTCATAAATTAATATCTTCCCTGGAATTTGGAATTGTCTCACATACATTTTAATTAATTCTGTAAGAATAAATATCTCAGACATCAGAAAGGAAAAAAGTGCTAATTTGCATAGATCTATTTAACATGCTCATTTTAAGATGGTGCAAAGTGCACTATTAGATGTCCCTTTCAACTCTACAAAGACTCAAGACAAACTCAGGGACATGTAGCATCTGCCCTCAATCATAGAACTTGGTAGGAAAATGTATTCCACATGGCTTATGATATGCCATAATGCAGTATGTCTGTAGAGGATCCTGCAACAAGCAGACACCAAGGGAGAGTAGCAGACAGTGGGTGCTGGGGTGACAACAAAGTTGAAACCTGCATCTGTGTGAGTGGCTTTCTACTTCCATTGTTAGTTTCTGCTCTCACCCCAAGAGAACTATTAATGACATCTGCCTATCAGTGGCTCAGTTCACATGAAGTCCTTGGAAGCAAAATGTAGATTTAAATAATGTAAAATATAGTTATGCACAAACCTGTAAGAATAACAAATGCATTAATTTGCCTTTATACTGAGAAGAAGCATGGTGTGGTCCAGGGGTGTCAAATTCAAATAGAAACAGGCACCGCTAAACCATACATAAAGATCCCTGTGGGTGCACACTGACTTAGAAGATCACATATTAACATTATCCAAATTTTGTTATATTTTAAATTTATTTTTAAAAATATCTCCCGATTCCATTTTAACCTGTTTTGGGCCATACTCAGAAATGCTATTGGCTGCATGAAGCCTTTAGGCATATGCTTGATACTTCTGATGTAGTGAATGAGGTGTTAGTCTCAATGTCATAGGATCAAAGATTTATAGCTGGAAAGGAACTTAGAGGCTAATAAGAATGACCTGGCTCTGAAATACTCTAGCTGAGTCACCCTGAGCAACTTGTTTAACCTCAGGCAACTCTAAGAATTTAAGTTGAAACAGGTGATCTTCTGAAGCCCAGAAACTCCCTACTGTAATCAGCAGGTGTCACTGCCTGGAAAGGTTTGGATGTTTAAGTTGTAAAGAAAAATGGAAAGGGGAGAAGTACTTGCTCTTTTCTTTGGTCCTTACCTTTGAAATTTTGGGGTGTGGACACTCTTTCCAGACAATGTCTTTCTCTTCCCACTAGGGAGAGCTATTCTTCAGTCATCACTTTGTCCTTACTGGATATGCTAAATGGAAGACGGGAAACAAAAATGAATCATAGTTACCTATCCACCACAGTAGATCACCATGGCTACCTGGTTTTCATTTTGTTTTTAGCTTGAGGGGCAGAAGAAAAACCCTGGATCCATTAAAAATTCTGCTTTTGAGAAATTTATCAAAAGTTATTAATACCCCAAATCATCAAAATCATGATTGTATTCCAGAACTCACGAGCCACAGTAAGAAACAAGCAAGTAAACAAACACACCTATTTTAGACAGAAGGGTGAGACCTGTCTTCTCTCTACCAAAAGCCAGCCACTAACTGATCCTCTCAGTTGCAGCATCCCATTAAGAATAAACACAGGTGACATGATAAATGTGACTGATGGGAGTTTTATATTTAAATCAGGAATTATGAATAGCTTAAAGACATAGAGAAATTTGGAAGCAAATCCATGTTATCTTTAGGGTAAAGGGGAGAGGATTAACTACTTCACTAGCTTTTTCAGGTAGCTTGTTTGTTTCAACCACACCTGTAAGTCTTTAGTAAGTGGATCTTGTGGTCACTAGAATTAAGCCTGTAGAACCCAAACTCTATGGTTCCCTCTCTTCCCAACTGAAATTGCCTATTGTCATTCCACTCACATCCCTACTCAAATCTTTCTAATCTAAAACTCAGACCTCTTGATTTAGTGCTTCACCCCAGTCCAGTACTCACTTCTGCTACTGCAATCCAAGAGGCTCCTTTCTGGCTCTGCTATTGGATTATCACACAAAGAGAGAATTGCACATCCTCACCAAATCCTTAATGTTTTGGATAAATGACATTTGGATGAGGCCATTTCTACACACACCAGTCAGATGATGAACCAAGAGTGTATCTGAACACCAAGAACTTTTTCAAAACTACTTTCTATTATTGTTCTGTCCTTACCTCTAGTTGCAGGAATTTCTTATCTCCATTAAGGATGACATGAATTATCCAAGTCATGGTTTCTTCAGCCCCATTATGTAGGCTGTGAGCCTGCCAATTGTATTTCTAATCTGTACACAGAATACATTAATGTGTTTTTTCCCTTGCAGAGGCCACATATTTCATACACATGTGTCAGTTGTAGGTACATATGTCTGTTGTAGGTACAACTCACATTCAATACAAGTAATTACCTATAAAGTGCTGTGGGGAGAGTAGTGAGTTGATAAAAATGGTAATGTGAGGCTCCATATTTATTCATTTGCTATGATTTCCACATCAACTTCACTCAGTTTATAAATCTAAACATTAGTCCTCTTGCTGTCAGCGCTTCAAACTCCACCTGGAATCAGTCAACCAAGCTGTGCTTTCTGCCTCCTATAATCATCATGCAAAATAAAGATTCTGCATTTGGAATTTAGCTGACAGGTTCATTGATGATGCACATAGACTGAAAGGAATCCAGTTCTCTCTCAAGCTGTATTGGCTCAACTTAATACAGCCTCATTTCTTGGAGAAGGGAAGCAGATGTGACTAAAGCAATTGGGGACCAAGTGGGTTAGAAAGATGGTGCCATGTTTCCATAGTCATATTTCTGGCTGCAACAGCATGTTTAGCTCCATTCATTTCTGGTGTTTCTTCCCTCCCCTCCCCCAATGTCTGAATTTCCTGTGAATTAGTAGCCAATTGGCACCATTTTCAAAAAATTAAGGTGAAGGAGAAAAAGATTGGCCTTAAAAGTAACCTGAAAGATGACACAATGTAACTGAAAAAAATTTAGTTTCTTTAATAGTTAATTTTTCTTCCTTAGCAAGAAAAATTAATTATCTTTCAGTATGTAATTTTTTTGTCATTTTTCAAAGAAAAAAGTCCACTGGCCTCTCTAACTCTGTAAATTACATCTTTTTCTATTAATTGTAGTGGAATTTATCACACCATGTTACTTGTATATTTATCATCTTTGATGTCTGAGATTCTAAAATTCTCTACCACCTTTCTAATCATATTGTCTCCTGAATGTGAGACCATCCTGGACCTAACTATTTCCTGCCTTTGCATATAATGTTCATATTTAGTGAAAGTTATCATTGAAATACAGTATTTATTTGTGACTAATCAAATCTGACTCCTTGAAAGAACAGGAAACTCAGAGTAGGAAGGCATATGGGATTATTTTTCTTATTGCTTCTGTCAAAGAGGAAAAGTGAGTTTCATTTTTACAAAATTCACTAAACTGGAATCTTCTCTTACAAAATTTAGATTGAGGTATCTGAATAGCTATATTGTTCACCTAACTGAATTTTCATGTCTTCTTGCATGTATGTTTTCCTAAATGTGCTTCTTCACTATTACTTTTCCTCACTCTTCTTTTTCTTAGTCCAAAATAATTTACTGATTTAGAAAAGACAGTAGCTTCCATAAAGTATTAGGAATCTAAATAAATAGAATTGAATGTTTTTTGAGGTAAAATGTTGGAAATGAGATTGAAATAGTTGTTCAATTAAATAACCATTTTTTCTTTAGACATTTCATCTATTGTATTAAATTTTAAAAAACCATTTAGATAACCTACTTGATACTTTGGGATTTGCTTTCAATTATTAATTCTTTATCAAAAACATTCTGGTGAATTCTGAAATATGATTTCATTAAATATTTGGAGTCATTTTCTCCCCAAAGGGTGTATTTTCAATTTTATAATGAAAGTCAATGGAAAAATAGAATTTTATATGAATAAATTCATTTTTACAATATTTAAATTTATTTTTTAAATTTCCATTTCTATAGTATTGAGGTTTCTAATATGGTAAATTTGAAAACACTCTTTAAAATGATCTCACTGACTCAATAATACTGAATTGTGGTACTGAATTGTCTATGATAATTGACTTGCTTAAGCATCGCCTTTGATGGTTCCCTGGCAAACCATTCTCCATTATTCTTCTCACCCTTCCTTATGGAGAGAGTCAAATTAAGGGTTTCAATCTATGATCACACAGGAAAGAGGGTTTTCTTCGTGTAAATCTAATTGGGCTATATTTTGTGTGGTCATACTCATGATCTTGATTCAGAGGTATACTGTAGCCACACTGAACTAGCTTTGTGAACTGACTTAAATGTTCAGTGTGAGTCAGATAACTACAAATCAGGGCTTGATTTATTGTTTTGTTGATTGTATAGACTTAAGAAAGTGTAAATTATGCAGATTAAACTTAAAAGTTGTGTTGGATACATTTTTTTCCCCAGAAAGATGATGTTTAAATATTTACCAGAACAATGGCTGCCTTAATGTCATTAGCACCATGTTCTAAGCAACTAAGTAATCCAAACTACTATGATAAAAAGAATTAGATATTAGTAATGACCTTAGGAGGATTAATTCTCTTCAGTAAGCATTGTAACCAACAATACACTGGTCAACAGTTCCCAAGAATCTTACCTTGTAAAGCAGATCATTTCTTCAAATTATTGGTCTCATTCTTCTAGACAAAATAAGGTCTCCAAACTAAGAGCTATTTCTTTAGCTCCTTAATGACTAAATAATAATATTACTATTAATCAGTTAATAACCTTCAGTACCTATAGAACAAATTTTATCAAAAACAAAGGACAGGAGTCCATAAGTAACCTCCACGTTCCTTGGGAGTGTTACTTTGTCTATACCCCTTGAACTGCAACCTGGAAAACTACACTTTTATTTTTTTTCTCTCACCCTTTCTCATCTTGACATTTACACATACAAACACACTGTGTTATTATCTCATACCAAGTACATGTTGCCTTAGGGAAAATATTTATCCTAAAAGAAAGGTCTGACATGCTTAATGTGTGTTTGGAAGTGTCTATTTCACCATATGAGAGGTCTTCAGGAAGAGGACCTTTTGTCTTCCCGCCTCGAATAACTTCATGAATTGTAAGGGTATCCAAGCCAGAAGAAGCAAAATCAATGAAGAAATGGCTGGATTCACTGAAGAAGATATATACCTGGATTTTGGCCATCTTAAAATATACCAGTTTGACTACAAATACTTTTCAGTGTTAATATGTTGGTTTCAAGAACTCTATAGGTATGGCACATAATAAAGGGATAAGCTTTGTCATGTTTTACAGTACAGTCACAGGAAAATTATATAAATAAACATAATGGACTTGTACTTATTCAGATTATGACTAAATACGATGTGTGACTTAGTATTTGTATATTACTTGGCTCCCATATTTTGAGTCTTTAAATTTGTAGTTATCTCAAAGATCTAAAGACATTGGTTTTTTGTTTTACAAATGAGGAAATTAAGACTCAGAAACAAGCTAAATTTTTGTTTTGTTGGTTTTTGATGACAGGGAGGAGAAACAAAAACAAAAAAAATTAATTAGACAAAGATTTGGGATTTGGCTTTATGAACCCCATATTTCATCTCTCTTCAGGATTGCATGTCATTATTTGGTGCATGTTGTCAATTAAGCTGGTTCCTCCCTGAAAATGTTATGAGACATAAAGACACTCTCTATGGAAATAGTTTTTAGTCATATAAGGGGATATTTTCCAGGATAAACCTATCTCCATCACTCTAAGTGATATAAACCTCTAAGTTATACTATTCCCTTGTGTTTGCCCAAAGTGGCCATTTGCTTAGAAAGAAGCAACTGATTATATATTATACACACAAAGCTACCATATATGTATATCTATCTATCTGTGAATCTGAATGTATAATATATATATATACACACACACATATATATATATGTGTGTGTATATATATATGTATATATATATGGAGAGTTCTAACTAGGAGGAAGTTTATCTATGTAGGAAGTTTATATATATATATAATACGTGTACATACATATATACACACACATACATACATATACACATATACACACATATACATAGAGATAGACATATAGATCTCTCTCTGTATGTATATGTACATATATACATTGAACTTTTCTATATGGGGAATGAGGTGGACTGTTTGGTCAGTTCTTGTAACAGCACCTCCAGATGATGGTATGGATATCCTTTATACATAGTAGAGCCATTAAACATTTTATTTAATTCAACCAGTATTTATTAGAACCTTAAGATATAGCAAGAACATTTTCTCAAAGTAATTCTTCATTCCCTTGCCACATTCTCATTTAAGTAAATATATTTTTCCTTTCTATAGTTTTTATATGATGTAAAAATACCTTTTAGGGAGGTATTCTTCATTTTGAAATATTAGGCAGATACCATTCTATATACTAGAAGTGGTTATCTTGTAAGGGAGGACAATTTTTTTTTCTTTGTAAGTTTTAAAGTGTCTTTCTGGAATCAGTTTTTTATTCCAATCATGATTTTGTTTATTTTAAAATCACAATTTATTGATACCTTTTGTTTTTCTATCATAGCCATCTGGGGAAAAACAAGCCCATTTTTCTCCCTGTTCCAGATGGAATTCCCCCTTGTGACAAAGAAAATAATTCATTGAAAAGTACAATATGGTAAGAACATCTGAATATATATGTACACAGTATAATATGTGTCTACTATATATGTATTATATATTATGTATATATGCATATACATACACATATATGTATGCACACATATAACATTCTATCCTTGTTGACCTCACCTTTTTTGCCATGAGGAGGTAGGAATAAAGGCAAGTTTCGTTATTTTCTAGGACCTACTTAATCAGCTTTTAAAAAATGAACAATCAATTGACCATGCATTGAAAAACAAAATGAAAAGGAAGATTAGTCTCTTCAGTATGACATTCAGACAAATTCTCACTGGACTCATTTCTGTAAGTAGTTTTCAATAGGCCATTTATTTCAGTTCTTCTTTTTTGGAATTCAGCAAGTACAATAATGAACCATCTAGAATCAAAAAAGGAAGAAATTCTTGCCTATGAATTCCCCCCTAGAGATCTTCTCAAATTAACAGAGAATCTCTCAGGTAGAGTCTGTCATCCTCATGGTCATTAGGTAACACAAATCATTCAGAAGCAATCCACTTTCAGAATATTTGGGTACCACTCTGGGCTTTCTGCCTCTTTCAGACCCCCAACTGAGGCTTTGCATTTGGGCTTATATGTTTTCCCTGTATGATACTTAAATGAATTTTTCTCTTCTATGTACCCATGGAGTAGAGAAACAGCCTCATGGTTTTGTAGCACTGACTTTAGTTCCTATTCCTTGTTTCTTTTTAACCCATGATGGGAAACATGCTTCACCTCATGTAAATACATGTTCATCCTGTCTTATTCCATTGAGTTCACAAGTCACTCTCCCTTTCTATTTTTGTTTACTCATTTGGCTGTTTTAAGTGAATTTTCCCATTCTGCCAACCACCTTAAAATCCTTCCCTAGCATGAGATCAACATCTTGGGCTGGAATTTAAACCTCAGAAAAGGTAGTAAGTAAAGAATCTTTAATTTATGAAACTGAACAAGTCGACTTATCCAAACATCTCTAGGGCTTTAATGGGGGATAGCTATAATTCTCTGAATTGTATTCCTTTCACAGTGATATTTTGTAATTCCATTCTATTACCCTTGCTTAACATTAATGAGATAAAAAGATCACATTACGGCGATTGATGTCCTCCACATTAAATGCACGTTTCCATGTACAAAGCCATGGGCTAATTTAGAAAACATAGCATGTAACATAGACTCATGACCGTGGTCATCACTCAGCTGGGATCCGATCGCATTTTTTATCTATTCATTGGATTTAACAAGGCATGACAGGGAAGCGGAATACAAAGTATGGGCAGATTATTCTGTATCTCCCCTTTTGGCCACTTCTTGGCAATCTCTGCAAGGAAACTGAGGCTTCATGTTGCCATGGCAATAAACCTCAAGGTCAAAGGGGCATATGGAAGGTCAGGCAATGACAAAGGAACATCTGAGAGGCCATCTGGATGAGTGACCTGACATAATTAGTCATTAATCCCACTCTTGGGAACAATAGAGTTAGCGGAGAATGTGTTTGGACTTTGATCGTGGGCAGGGGGATCTCATGGGGAAGAGGGAAGAAAGCTCCACTTGGTAACTAAGCAGATTACCCTGGCATGCTGTTAACTAAAGGCAAGGAGGGAGAAGAGGCCAGTGGGATCTGCATTTTCGTATTAGACTCCATTTCCCCTTTAGTTACTGCAGGCCTCTCCAGAGCCATGTGGCTCTCGGATTAGCTTCTGGGTAGCATTTTTTACAATTTACAATGGAAAGAGAGCAAGAGTCCCCAAATACTTTGCTTAAAATTCTCAGGCAACAGATGGGAAGATAGCTGCAGAGCCAAAGGCATTAGCCAGCTTGGTTTACAGGTGTCAATATTTACTAAGCATAGTTTGCCAGAGTGCCTTTTGGGAAAAAGTGGAGTGAATAGTTAATCAGTAAAACAATAGCAATCAGCCCGTTGTCTGTTTTGAAGCAGAATGGTTAGAATTATAAGATGGCTGGATGTATGGTAAGATCTACTCATCAGCATCTGTCTTTCTCTTCTGCTCTTCTTTTCATGTTTATTAGTCCGGCCCCAGCTTTGATCAGATGTAGCTCGGGCTCTTCTTCTATTTGAAGAGCTGGTGATGTTTTAAGATTGGCTGTCTGCATTTTTGCAGCATGTGAACATGATGGCAAGGTTTTATAAATGAGTGTATTTCTGTGACTGCTGAAATCACTTTTTCCCCTCTTGATGACTGGTGGTGCTCACTATGTAAAGAATGGCAGCCAGATGAGGTCATAAATGTAATGGGCTAAAGATAAAGCTCTTTATTAGAGCAATATTTTGAATAGTGTAATATAAAAGCCATTATGCGCTTCCTCCTTTTCAAATCAGGACCTAATTAGCTGTTTGGGTGGGATTTTCTCTTCTAATAAATGTGCACACACAATGTGCAGAGAGCCCGTGTGGTACAATGGATAGAGAGCTACCCTTGAAACCAGGAAGATCTTGGTTCAAGTCTCGTCTCTGACACATACTAGTTGTGGGCCCTAGACAAGTCACTTAAAATTTTTCACCCTACTATCTCTATTTTTAATAGATTTTTAAAAAATGCATTGTCAATATAGCTTGGTCCTTTGAAGTAATCATAAATTCTAGTGCCTCAGGCAACTCTCTAAGGCTATCTAAATTGTAGAGAAGGTGCTGCCTTGCAAAAGGCAGTTTCTTCCTCTAGTAATTCCCTTTACTAATGAAATCATAGGTCCAGCATCTATCTGTGTGTGTGTGTGTGTGTGTGTGTGTGTGTGTGTGTGTGTGTGTGTGTGTGTGTGTGTAAGTGAGGCAATATGGTGCAATGGAATGGATATTGAAATTAGAGTTAGAAACTGAAGACAAGAATTAGAGCTCACTCACTTCATCTCTGTGACCTTGTAAAAGTAATTTATTCTCCCTGAACCTCAATTCCCTCGTCTCTAAATTGTGCATAACAATAATGCTTACGGTACTTATTTGAGAGGATCAGTATGAGAAAAGTCCTTTCTAAACCATAACTACATAGCTGGTAGCAGTGATTATATACAGTATATATATATATGTGTGTGTGTGTGTGTGTGTGTGTGTGTGTATGTGTGTGTATGTATATGTGTATATGCATATATATACATACACATATATGTGTGTGTACATATATGTGTATGTATTATATATATATATAGTTTTTAAAAATCTATGTGTTTATGTATAATTCTTCCATTTATAATTTATACACATTTCTAACCATCTGCTGTGATTCTAAATTATCAAAAGGCCTAGAAGAAGGCCTCCAGTACTTTAAGTAGAACTTCTACAGAGGATTCATAGAAGGACATGACCAAGAATTGTAGGTTAATTGTGATATGCTCTGACAGAGAGAGTTATCTGAATTAAAGAGAACATAGAGCAATCAAAATATTGATTACAAACTCTATTAGACAGAGAAAGGAGGAAAAGGAGGCCATTCTGGAAGCAGATCCCACTTGTCATGTGAAAATTTTACAAAACACATATAAAAACTGGGAATGATATAGAAAGTCAGATTACTTCTGACCACCAGACTGTCTTGGTTTATCAGTTCCATCTACTTCTTGAGCTTTCTTGAGGTGACTGGGAAGCCTAGGAGGCAGTCTTAGCCAGGGAAGTGGAAAAACTAACGGAACTTCCCCCTTTTCATTCTCCATGTCTCCTTTCTACCCTCTCTTCCTCTTCCTCCTTTTTTTTAAAGAAAGTACTTTATCCAGACATCTCTCATTATACTAAGGGGAAATGTAACCTAGGTCTTTGAACCAGTTGTGCCTTCCTTGGGAGTTCCAGGATTGGAAGCTGTGGAAAGAATCTTTGTTGAGCTGACTCCCAGATCTGAGTCCACTAGAACAAAATCTGAACAAGAATCACAGGTTAGATTTGGAGAAGTCTGAACAGTCCTTCTGAAAATAGAGTTTATTATGACTGCAGCTTTGAAGGATGGAGTGGATGAGATAGTGGTTAGTTGTATGCATAGGCCCTTCTCCTTCTCTCCCAAGTCCTCTAACTGAGCCAGATCATTAGAGATATCCACACAGCAGGCTGAAGGATGCCTATATCTTTGGTTCTTAAGCTGATCCTGGGGTGTTCCTATTTTTATTTTCTGGGTCTGTTAGGCAGCCTAAGTCCTCTTTTTCCTGGATTGTGATAGAAGGCCTGTGGGTATGGGAATGTTAGTCATCTTCTTGAAGGGAGATTACTTTATTCAGGTAATGGTAATCAGGGCAGTATTTTTTGTTGTTCTTCTTTTCTGGGATACTAAGGCACGTAAATAACTTTAACGAGTCTTGGCCTTTGAATGAGGCAGGTAAAGTGGGATTTTTGTCTTGGAATGCTTCTCAGCACTGAGGCAGTCAAGAACCATTGATTTGTATATGATGTGGTGCTTATGATTGAGGAACTTTCCCACACCCTAAATGCTAAGTTGGCCCCAGTCCTCAGGGTCTTGAACAGGGTATACGTACTGGAAGGTTAGCATTTGACTTTTGGGGGTACACTCATTGAAAGGGTGACAAGACTCTAGGCAAGCCGTTTAAAAAGCCCCCCCCAGCTTTGATAACCCAGATAGATGTTGGTGTTTCTTTGGTAACTATGTATAGCTATAGATAGACTGGTTCGTGTTATTTGATCTGTTTATATAACGTACGTGATTTGTAATGTCTGTTTGTATTGGCCCTGAAGTTCACGGGGCTGATCTTTCCCCCCGCCCCAGAACTAAGTGAATGATATATGTATGTTTAATTAAACTGAGATTGTTGACCCCTTAAAGTTGCTTTCCTTAGAAAAGCAGATCAAAGAACATGTGCTAGCAGCCCTCCTGTGTGCTCTTGTTGTTGGTCTTTCACCCCCAAAGTAGCTGCTAGGCACACTGTCGTTACAACCCATCAGATCACTGGAGTTAAAGGATCAGACAGGGAAGAATAGAAGGTAGACAAGCTTTCTATTGTACCATTAATATGGTACAATAAACATTTATTAACTTCTTGCTGTACACCAAACACTGTGCTAAGCACTGGGGATATAAATAAGATAAAGAAATACAAGTCAAATTGAGAGCATGATGATGGTGGAGTAAGAACCAAACAGTGCAGCTGGCAGGAAATGAAGAGCTAACTGGGCTTCAAGTCTTCTTTAAAGGGAGGTTTTGGGAGTATACTGTAATAATAATAATAATAATAATAACTGTTTTTTTCATTGCTTTAAAGTTTGCAAAGTTCTGTGCTACCCATTCTCATTTGATTCTCACAACAATCTTGTGAAGTAAATATCATAGGCAGAATTATCTCTTTTCTATGTATGGAGCTCAGAAAACATACAGGACTTGCCAGTGGTCGCATAGCCAGTCAATTGTCAGAGGCAAGATTTGAACCTAAAACTTCCTGACTCCAAGTCCAGCACTTGATCCACTACTCTCCTGCTGTTTTATTTCTATATAGTAACTTTAAAAGACTTCAAAGTTCAGGTACTCAACCAGTCAATCAATCAAGAATTTATTAAGCACCTACTATGTGCTAGGTACTCTAGGCACATAGTTTCAGAGGACACAAAGATAAAAGCAAAAGTCTTCCCTCAAGGAGCTTACATTTTAACAGGGGAGACAATATGTACCTATACAGGCATATACAAGATACATGCAAAGTAGATTCAAGGTGCCTTTAGCAGGGAATGTGTAAGCATCTAGGGGAACCAGGAAAGACCTCATGAAGAAGATGGCACTTGAATTGAGTCTTGACCAGGGGATTCTAAGAGGCAGAGTGTGAGGAAGGAGAGTACCGTGGGCATAGGGGACAATCAATATGAGGGCAAAGAGATGGGAGGTGAGTGTATGTGAGGAACTGCAAGTGGGTCATTATTGTTGGGTCTTAATGCATGTGGAGGGACACAATTCATAAGAAGTGTGGAGAGATAGGAAAGGGCCATGATGTAAAGAACCTTAAATACCAAACAGATGAGTTATTGTTTCACTTTAGAAATAATAAGGAATTGTAAGGGGGTGACATAGTCAGATCTGTGCTGAAGTTGTGAACCTGGGTGACTGGAAAGATTATGGTGCTCTTAGCAGTTATAGACAATTTCAGAAAAGGAGTAGATTGTAGGTGGGAAAGATAATGAATTCTGTTTGGGTATGTTGAGTTTAGGTTGTACAGGCCATGCAACTTGAAAAGGCCAATAGTTCATGATGCGATGCTAGAACTCTGGAGATAAGATTATATTTAGATCTGGTAGTTGTCTGCCTAGAGATGGTAATTTAACTTATCACATGTAATTTATGCATATATTCACATTTATGTGTGTGCATATGTATTTGCTTTCCAAACTTTTAGATGCAAACTTTTGCACCATATATATTTTTTATACTAGAGTTCTAATCCTTGCTGTAGGGATAGACTTTAGAGATGATGGCTGAAGTGAGACAATGTATAAAGTGCTTTGTAAATCTTAAATCATTATATAAAGGCTTATTATTGTTTTTATCATGTAGATGTGAATTAAATGTCTGTCCCACCATATTTTCTTCAACCTTTCCTAATGCCTTCAGTATCAGAGATAAAACATAATATTTGAGTTGCAATAGCACTTTGCAGAAGTCCTTTCCAACTCTCATTTTCCATTGGGGACATTGGGGCCCACAGAATTTAAATGGTTGGTGTAGTTGCCTTTTGGAACTGTGGAATTCTATAGATAATTGTTTGAAGTCTAAACACTTTAAGTGTTATCTTCAGGCCTAATAGAATGCGGGCACCAGTGGCATAAGGCCCATTGACAAAAGTTTAGAGGCCAAACCTAAACCTCATTGGAACCAGAGATAGTCAATTATCACTTAACCTTTTTATTTGAAATGGTAACATGGTCTGCTTCTGTTCTCGGTCAGGAGGGTGAGTTTTTAATGCACATCTTGAAAGCATTAAAGGTAGATTCAGGTGTATTTTTATACTTAACAATGATATTGGACAGCTGTACAAATTGACTAACATTTGATATCACGTACATGTTATTGTAAGTTTCAAGTTGGTATCAACCGGAGTGGAATATGATAAAAACTGACATTGACATAGTAGGCTAAATTTTACAGAGCACTTTTACATGTATTAATTCAATTCAATTCACTTAGCAGTTTGAAGAGAGGTACTTGCTCTTGGGGATGCAAAGACAAAAATGAAATATTTTCTGCCCTCAAGGAACTTATGATTTATGTATGTTCTGGGGAAACAAACTATACATAGATTAGTAATTAACTAAGTAAATAAACAAATTGTATATGTGTGCGTATAGAATGTATTATAGTCCAGAACTCTACCACATACTTGTAGGTGGTATATAGGTGTGGTAGGTGTGATATCTATATGTGTGTGTGCATGTGTGTGTGTGTGTATGTATGTATGTATACACACACACACATATATACATACACACACAGATGTAAAGCAATCAATATACAGGATAAATTTTGTTGTTCAGTCTTTCTTTTTCAGTTGTGTCTAACTCTTTGTGACCCTATTTGGTTCTCTTGGCAAAGATACTGTAGTGGTTTGTTATTTCCTTCCTCAGCTCATTTTACAGATGAGGAAATGAAGCAAACAGGATTTTGTGGCTTGCCCAGGGTCACACAGCTAGTAAGTATCTGAGGCCAGATTTGAACTCAGCAAGATGAGTCTTCCTGACTTCAGGCTGGCACAACCTAGCTGCCCCTATATTCAGAATAAATAAGAAATAATTAACAGAGAGAAGTTACTAGAATGTGGAATTTACACTGTGAACTTCTAATTCTTCACATATTCTTTATAGAATTTTCTTTCTATTTCTTCATAATGATTTAGGCAATTCTCACGAGAAAAAATTTTCTCCTCTTCTTTTTTATTTATGCCTTCTTCTTTTTCCTTCCTTCCTCTTTCTTTCTTTCTTTCTTTCCTTTCTTTTGTGTCTTATCTGTATCTATATTGATGTAAAAACTTGACATAAATACAAAGCAATATATGGAATAGGAAGCTAGGTCACACAGTAGTTAGAATGCTGGGCCTAGAGTCAGGAAGACTCATCTTCCTGAGTTCAAATCTGGCTGCAGGCACTTATTAGCTATGTGACCCTGGGCAACTCACTTAATCCTGTTTGTCTCCATTCCTCATCTGTAAAATGAGTTGGAGAAGGAAATGGCAAACCACTCTAGTATCTTTGCCAAGAAAATCCCAAATGGAGTCACAAATAGTTGGGCACAACTGAAAACAACTGAACAAAAAACATGTATGGAATGGATTGAAAAATGTTTTATGCAGGAGATGGCACATGAGTGAACCTTAAAAGAAAATAGGAATATCAAAAGGTGAAGGTAAGGGGGAAGAACATCCCAGGAAAGGGCATGGAAATGAGAGATGGAACATCATGTGCAGCGAATAGTAAGTAATGAGGTCAGCTTTGGCTGGACTGTGGCATCCATATACAGGAATGATGTGAAATCATTCCTGGCAGATAGGTTGGAGCAAGATTGTGAAGGGGTTACTATGCCTAAACAGACAAGTTGTATGACACCCTAGAAGCAGTAAAAACCACTGGAGCTTCTTGAGTAGGGGAATGTCCTTTCATTTAGGAATATCCCCTTGGCAGCCATGTGAAGGATCGTTTGAAGAAGAGGGGCATTGGCGTTCAGAAGACAAGTTAGGAGAGCCTACATTAGGGGGAAGGCTGAATAATGGAGGGAAGAAATTGGGTCTGAAAGATACTGTTGAGTTCAAATTGACACAGTGAAGCAACTAATCGAATATAGGAGATGAAGGAAAGCAAAGTATTGAGGATGAGTCTCAGGTTGTGATCTTGGATGTCAAAAAGAATATTGTGCTTTCAAAACCAAGGGGGAGTATAGCTTAGAATACTAGTTCATTTGATTCTTAGAACAATTTTGTGTGTTAGGCGCTGCAGGTACTATTATTCCCATTTTAGAGATGAGGAAATTGAGTTTATCAGATTAAGTGAATGACTTGGCCATGGTCACATAGTAAGGATCTGAGGCAAGATTCAAATTGCAGCCTTCCCCAACTCTAGGTTTAGGAGTCTTACCATTATTTTTCCCATCTTCTTAACAACATACAGCAATTTCCTCGCATTTAGGATTAAATTATGCAGATCACAGGTACATAGAACGTCTGCTCATTCTTTTTTTTTATTTTTAATTTACTTGGACCAGAACATGACTCAGAAAGCTTTTTCTTTAGTCCAACATGTTAATTCAAGTAAGTGATTCATCCAGGCAAAAAATTACGCAGAATTTCTAAAGTTGCTACAAACAAAAGAAACAAGATTAAAATACAGTATTGCACTGGAATGTCTCAACTGATTTATTTTGGATCCTGATGACCTTTGTTTACCTAATGTACATGCCTGATGATTTTTACAAAGGGTTTTATGCATGTCATTTGGGAATTGATAGTGCTACAACTATTTTACTGAACTTGTTAAATTCCCATTGACCCCATCCACACATATCAGTTCCGGTGACCACCACCTCCTTTGGTTCCACATACCATAGGGTTAAGAAAACACAAGCATATGCCTTATGCAAACATTCCTCAGGAGACAGAAATGATCTTTGCTTTTCAGGTTGGGTCATTCTGGTGCACATATACCCCAATAACCTCACCTACTGAACAAATGGAAAGTTGGGAATTCAATCACACTCTGGTCCTCAGTTTCCTCATCTGTAAAATGGAGGTAATAAAACTTGTAATCCCTAACTCACATGCCTCTTGTAAAGATCAAATGAGATAACACATGTAAAGATCAAATGAGATGATACTTTGTAACCATAAAGCACTACATATATAAGCTGTTGTTACTTTTACAGTTATTATCAGGAGTAATTGAGCCAGAACTACCTGACATTACTCCATTAAACAAAGGAAGTTTTCCTTGTTGCACTTTTAAATAGGGACTGTCAAATCTGATATTTCTTGTTTATTCAGAGGAGATTGTGAAAGATTTCACAGAGCTTAACAATTATAATTAATGTCTTTCTCCATCTCCATCTTGTGCTTTCTTTTTATATACCTAGAAACATAGACTCATACAGTCTCAGGAGACTTTTAGATAGTGAGGTGGTTCCACCCACTAATCTATTTAAAAATCTCCTTCTATAACATCTCTAATAAGCGGTCATCTATTCTTTGCTTGAACAATTTACTAATGTGGAACTCACTATACCACAAATCATCCAATTCTATTTTTGGAAGACTTTAAGTGGTAGAATTTTTTCTTTCTTTTGAAGCAAGATCCAAGTCCCTATGGCTTCTATCCTTTGTTCCTATTTTTTGCCTTCTGGAATCCCAAAGCATAAGCTTAATTGCTCTTCACTGAATAGCCCTTCAAATATTTGAAGACAATTTTCATGCTTAGTTTTCCCTTATTCCAGCTAAACATTTCCATTTTAGCAGTTTCTTGTATGTAGCAGTTTCATTTTGAAATCCCTCACCAACCTAACCACCTTTCTCTGGATGAGTTCTGATTTGTCATTTTTCTTTTTTCAAATAGAAAAGTTCTAGATATGGTCTGACTATTGCAAAGGACAGGGGGATTATCACTTCCCTTTTCCTGGATGTTTTGTTTATATTAATGCAGACTAAGAGCTCATTAATTTTTTGGATAGCCAAAACTCATGTTGGGCAGCTAGATGGTACAGTGGATGGATCACCAGGTCCAGAGTCTGGAAAATTCATCTTCCTGAGTTAAAATCTGGCCTCAGATACTTACTAGTGGTGTGACACTGAGCAAGTCACTTAATCTTGTTTGTCACTGTTCCTCATTTGTAAAATGAGCTGGAGAAGGAATGGCAAACCACTCCAATATCTTTGGCAAGAGAACCCCAAATGAGGTCACAAAGAGTTGGATGTGACTGAAAAATCACTGACCAACTGAAAAACTCATGTTGAGTTTACAAAACCACATTCTGCAGAGCCTTTCAAGATCTGTTAAAGGCAAAACAATAGACTGAGAAGCAGGTGACATCAGCTACTCTGACTTTCCACAATGTTATGGATTTCCATGTTGGTTCATGGAGTGAAAGAAAGTTCTTCCAAGGTATTGTTTACAGACTTTTACCTCTTCAGACTTCCTTACCTCAGGATCAGGTGACCATGGGAGTATCCTGTCTGGGCCATACTTAGGGTTGCCCCCACCTTATGGGAACATTATCCTAATAGTTGGCACTTAATAAATGTATGTATTGATTGAGATGAGGACTATGTATGCAAATTTTGGCATATGCTGTCAGACAATCACTATTTCAGTCAGTTTGACATTTTTTTTGCTATGTGGCAGAAGAGGATTCTGTGGCACAACAGATATATCTCTAGAAGTAACTATGTATGCTAAAATTACAACCAAAATGCATTAGTAAAGTTTTAAGAAATACTCAAATGGATCTGTGATTTCATTAATGTAGACATTTGTTTCAACAATTCGGCTAGCAGCTGCTGTGGGGGTGAAAAATCAACATGAGCTCAACAACAAGAATGCTGCAAGCCCAGGTTCTTTTGATCTGCTTTACTAAGGAAAGTGACGTTAAGGGGTTAACAATCTTACTTTAATCCACCATACAAATATCATTCACTTAGTTCAGGGGAAAGAGCCAGCACCCTGAACTTCAGAACAAATACAAACAAATTATAAACATCAACAGGCAGACCTTGTTACCAGAGTTTAACAAAGTCCAAACATCTGGATTTACAAACTGGAGGACTCTTAACTACAGCTGCCCAGAGTCTCCATATCAGCACACTGCCAGAGTGAGAGCCCTAAGCAAATAGCTCTGTCTTCCCTTTTTATACACTCTTTAGCCATCATCAAATGTCATCTGAGTGACCAGAACTTAAGCTCTTACTATTGGCTCTGGTCTTAGCAACTCCCCTTAGGACACCCACATAAGCTTAGCACCTAATAGATATGGGTTTGGGCCTGGGGCTTAGCACCTAATAAGACTCAATAAAAGACACCCAACTTAATTGATATTACAACATTCCATCCAACAATGCAGACGGTAACCAATCTGTGACTGTTCAACTTGTGGGACTCTTGTTCCTCTCCTTTTGTAACTTCTCCATGATTAGTCTGACCTATGTGCTGGAGGCTTCCTCATTTTCTCATTCAATTCAATGAACATAATTAAGTGCTTACTATGTACCAGGCATAGTGCTAAGTTCTAAGGAAACAAATAAGAAAAAGAAAGACAGTCTGTGCTCTCAAGAAGCTTACAATCTAAAGGGGGAAAACAATACGCAAGAGGAAGCTGAAGAGGGACGGCCACCAAAGAGTAGCCAACATGGAAGCATGATGTACTGTGAAACAGAAACCCAGCAGAGATGCAGATGGAAAGTGGGGAGTTACCTGGAAAGTTCAGATCCCAGACCTCTATAAAGGAAGGTTTTAGGAGACCTTTAGGGCTCCATCCTCCAGCCCTCCAATCAGATGGGAGAGGCAACTGAAGGAGTTGAGAAGGTATTAAGTATCAAAAAACTGAGTTAATGCCTCATTGCATTGGGAGAGTAGCAATAGAGGACTTGGGCTGCCCATTTGCCATCTGCCATTCTTATTATGTGAACAGACCCTATTCTTTTCCTATTATACAACTCATTCATGGCAATTTTTACTACTGTTCTTTGGAGTTCCTCATTGACTATAAGTCACAGTCTGCTCTCACCTACATGACCCTTTCCCTTGCCTTCTGTATAATAAAAATTTTGAGTTCTAAAACCATAGTTGTATTCCACATCTCACTGACATGCAACAATACCTGTAGAATTTTAGTATTAAAAGAATAACTTTTGCTTTCATGAGAAGCTTGTGCATAGTATGGGAACTCTGTAATTTTCTGAAGGCAATCCAGTCCATTTTCCAACTACTATTCAAGTTAGAGACCAACTTTGTCAACTGTACTGCTGAACCCAGATATACACACTGATGGCCAAGATCAACACACACACATACACAAATATAAATACATATGTATATGTGAAATGTATGTATATAAAAGTAAAATATACTTGGTATTGATGGATCTTACAATAAACTCTAGATTTATTTTCCTTTTGTTTTTTTTTTTTTAATGAGGCTACATTGTCCACATTCCTCTTTCATTCTCTCTAATGTTTTACAAATGATATTGTGCTCCATATAGGTGTTGCTCTTTGCTTCTATGACTAGCAGCTTTACAAAGAGATTTTATAATTGTGGACTGATGTAATTTCTATTTTCTTTGTCTTACTCTTTGTAACAATTGTTTTGCATTGGCTAAAATGTCCTTAAAGCGTTATGAGTCAATACCTTTATATTTTTGTCCATTTTTCATTTTTCAAGTCAAAAGTTATTTAAATAGGTTGGGTCTGAGTAGTCGCTATTGAGCAAATTCTTTTCTTCTTATCATTATACTTTCTTCTAAATTGTTGTTTACTTTGACTTCAACCTAAGCCATTGATGATCTGTCTGCATATAGATAAATTGATTTTAGTAGCTTTTGTGACCCTGCCCCTTTTATGCCTTAGCTTTGAAATTGCTTTAGTATCAAGGTATATCTTGATTTAATTTGTATGATCTTATAAAATGCATCATAGAATTTCTCAACTTCGTCCTCTGTGGTGGATATTGCTCCATATGAAGCTCCAGAGAGAGCACAATGTATTGGAAAGAGTCTCAGACTTGATCAAAGGGCCCGGGTTATTAATAGTGGATCTGCCATTTCCTCTGTGCAACCTTGGGCAAGTTGCTTAATGTTTCTGCATCTCAGTTTCCTCATCTATAAAATGAAGGGGTTATACTAGGTGACAGTCAAAGGCTCTTCCAGTTCTAAACCCATGGTGTGATCCTAAAATAGTCTATTCACTTTTTTGAGTATTCTAAAATAATTACGTAGGGACAGGGACAATGTCTGTGATTTTGTTTGTATAGGGAATTCCCATGTTAGGAAACTTCCTTTATTAATGCATGTTGGCATCATCTTTGAAACCTAAGAGTTTCACAGTTGTTTAGAGTAGATGAAGAAATTGAAATCCATGTAGCTTAAATAACTCGCTTAAGGTCATGTAGGAATTAAGTGTCCTTGCTAGTCCAATTCCGACTTTGTCCAGTCCGATCATTCAAGTTTTGTATGGCACAGAACGACACTCAAACTATCTCAGATGACAAAAAGTTTACTTAATAATAGCATGGAAAGGCTACTAGCAAGAATAGAGCATTGACCGATTTGGGTAAAGCATTACTGCCTTTGCATTTGCCATGGTGGTCCAAAGATCAGAAATATGCTGACTCCTCATCTCCTGTCTACTTTTATGAAGCAATAAGGCATAGGGGAAGAAATCCTGTAGAAACATAATCTAGCAAGATAATTGGGATTTTTGAAATCTTTAATGAATTGGGACTACTTTTTTGTATGCGTGGCAGTATTTTTCTAAAAATAACTAGCTTAACCTTTACATATTCTTTTGAAATTATTTAATTTGTGAAATTTTTACAGTTTGGAATAACCCCAATTTTTAAATCTAAAATCCTCTCATGTGAAAAAATGGACACAATTCCACTATCCTGTAACTTTTCTATTCATGTATCTGTTAAGAAGGAAAGGAACAAGCATTTATTAAGCACTTTACAAATATTAACTCATTTGATCCTCACAACAACCCTCAGAGGTAGGTGTTATCATTATCCACATTTTATAATTGAGGAAACTGAGGCTAAATGACATACCCCTGGTCATACATATAGTAAGTGTCTGAGGCTGGATTTGAACTCAAGTCTTCCTGATTCCAATCCTAGAACTCTATCCATTGTGTCACCCAACTGCCTTAAGATGTAGGTCCTGTTAACTGGCTAACTTATTTGAAATTTGGTTACCTAAGCATAGAGAGAATCTTAATTTTTAGATGAGTTGAGGGACTGCTGGCTGGGGGTTAAAATAAACTGTCAAGTTCAACTGTGACTTTCACAATTGTGAATTTTTTAACTCTGCTATCTGTAAGAGGAGGCAGGACTAGGTGACATAGTGGATAGATTGCTGGAATTGCAGTGAGGAAGATCAGAGTTTGAATTTTGTGTCAGACACTTACTAGCTGTGTGACTCTAGATAAGTCACTTAACCTCACTTAACCTCAGTTTCCTTATCAGTAATATCAGTCAGCCAACAAACATTTGCTGGCACAATGGATAGAGCACGAGCTCTGGAGTCAAAAGGACTGGATTTCAAATCTAACCTCAGACACTTACTAGCTGCGTGATCCTAAGCAAGTTACTTTAACCCTCCTTGCCTCAGTTATTCACCTGTAAAATGAGCTAGAGAAGGAAATGGCAAGCCACTCCAGTATCTTTCCCAAGAAAACTCCAAATGGAATTACAGAGAATCAAGCATGTTTGTAATGACCCAACAACAACAAAATGTACCGCAGTCTTTGCTAAGTGTTAGGGATACAAAAGAAAGGAAAAAATATGGTACCGTCTATCAAGGATCTCATATTCTAACTAACGAAGTAGCATGTAAATAACTATGTAACATACAAGTTTTGGTATCATGAAAGGTAATCTCAGAGAGAAGGTACTATTATGGGATGGGGGAGATGAGTCAACACAGGAAAAACTTTCTGCAGAAAATGGGATATAAGCTGAGTCTTAAAGGAAGCTTGAGGAATTAGGATTCATAGATGAGGAGGAATAGCATTCCAAGTATGGAAGACAGCTAGTGCAGAGAATCAGGGTCCAGAGATTGAGCATCCTGTGTGGACAATAGAAGAATAGCAAGTAGGTCTGTGTAGCTGAATTGTAGAGTTTGTAGACAGGAGTTAATGTAAGTTCACTGGAAAGGTAGGAATGGATAAGGGTGGGAGGGCTTTTAATGACAAATGGAGAATTTTATATTCAGTTCTGTAGATAGCAGGGAGCCAGTGGAATTTGTTGAGTAGGACTTGACATAGTCATAACTGTGCTGTTAGAAAATCACTTTGGCAGCTGAAGAGAAGGGGTTGAAGAGTAAGGAGAGACTTGATACAAGGGAGACCTATTCAAAGGCTATTTAAATATTCCAGGCGAAAGTAATAAGTTCCTGAGCTTCGGTTGTGGCTTTGCGTGGAGATATATATCAGAGATATTGTGAAGGTGGAGATGACAAGATTTGCTAACATATTGGATATATGAGGTGAGTGAGAACGAGCTGTCAAAGATACACCAAATTTAGGGAGCTAGATGACTGGAGGATTTTGGTGACTTTTACAGTAACAGCAAAGACAATAAAATAGAAAGGTTTGAGGGGAGATAACAAGTTCTATTTTGGACACGTTGAGTTTGAGATCCCCATAGGACATGCAATTCAAAATGTCCAAAAAACAATTGGAGAATTTGAGGTAGCTAGGTGGCACAGTAGATAGAATGATGGACTTGGAGTCAAGAAGGCATGAATTCAAATCTAATCTCAGAAACTTACTAACTGTGTAACCTTAGGCAAGTCACTTAACCTTTGTTTGCGTCAGTTTCCTCAACTGTAAAGTGAAAATAATAATATTAGTACTTTCTCATGGGGTTTTTGTGATGGCCTCATGAGACAATATTTGTAAAAGTGCCTAAAACATAGTAGGTACCATATAAATGTTTAATACCTTCCCTTTCCCCCCATTCAGGACTGGAATTCATGAAAGAGATTAGAGCTAGATAATGTTACACCCAAATGAAGCCCACCATTAATCCCCTTTATATTTTTGTCTTTGTCTCTGTCCTATACCCTGAAATGGCTTGAAACAGCTTAAGGCATAGTTCTGGGTAGATTGCTCAACGCTAGTCCCCTGACCCCCCCCCCTTTCTCCTGATTCAGCATTCTGTATATTCTCTCTACATCAGCATTATGTGCAAGGATCAGTTGCAGGGTAGGGCATAAGTTTATGGGAAGGACATAAGTTTATCTTAAGGAGAAACCCCCCTGTTACCAAATAGCCCCACTCAGACCATAACTGATCAAGTAGTGGGTACTTTCCGGGAAATTCCACCCCGTACCCTCCACCCAGTTATAGGAAACTGATCACGACCTAAGAGAGCCACCTATCCTAGGAAGCTGACCACCCTGTGTCACAGGATGGTCGCACCCCTCTATCTTTGCACCATATTCCCAAATTAGCTCTGAGCTGATGAATCCAACCAATGGCTGATCTTTGCTTCTGTACATCATTGCTTCTGCTAGTGACCCTCCCTAATTGTGTAATTGTGGTTTTTGCCTTTATAAGCATTGTAGTCCCTCAGTTCGGGACTGCCTGATTTGAGTGCATACTCCAGGTAGTCGTGCGCTTGGCCAATAAATCCACACTTAAATTTACCTTGAACCCAGGTCTCATCTTGCTGCCATTTTCTACACAACAATAAGTACATCTAAGAACCATAGGAATAGAGATAATAGTTGAACTTATGGGAGCTGATGAAATAACCTTGTTTTGTATCTTTGTATCATGGACCTCTTACCTTTGTCTCTTTAACAGCTGAGACCTATAACTCCTTTCTAGTTAATGTTTTTAAATGAATAAAATAAAATATATAGGATTAAAAAGGAAAACCAATTATATTAAAATAAAGTTATCACAATATTAAAAACAAAACAAATAAAAAAGTTAATGGATTATAGGTTAAGAATCCGTGGGATAGAAGAAAAAGAGAAGAAGGCTCCAGACAGAAGCTTGGAGAAACTGGCAGTTAGTGGGCATAATGTGGACAAAGAAACAGCAAAAGAGACTGGGGAGGAGCCGTAACATAGATAGAATCAGGAGAGAGTTGCATCCCAAAAATCTAGAGAGGAAAAAGGTATTCAAGAGGAATGGGTTATTAATTATGTCAAAACCTAGAGAGTCTCATCCAGAAGGATGAGAATTGAGAAAAGACCATTAATTCTAGTGATTGAGAGATCATTGGTAACTTTGGAGAGAAGTTTGAGTTGAATGATGAGAAGTCAAAGGATTGCAGGGGGTTTGGAAATGAGTTAAGAAGTGAGAAAGAGGAGGCATTGAGGGTAAGTACTTCTCAATGTGTTTAGCTAAAAAGCAAAAGATACATACACACACACATACACATATATCAATTGCTGGTGGGGAAAGTTTAATCAAGTGAGGGATTTTTAAGGATGGAGGGAGACATGAACATATTTGTAGATTGTGGGAAATAGCTAGTAGAGAGGGAGAAAATAAAGATTAATGAGAAACTAGAATGGTAATGTGAGTAATCTACTGAAGAATATGGAAGGGGATGGCATCCAAGGTGCTCTTTGTCAATGAGAAGAGCCACCTTTTCATGTGAGATTGGGATGAAGGGAAATAGAGTGAAAGATGTTTGAATGATGTGAGATAAGGATGAGGAGAGAAGAGGGAATACAACAGTAAATGGCCTCAATATTTTGGGGAAGTATGAAAAAAGTCAAGGTGCTGAGAGGGTGCTATAAGGAGGAGGATAAAAAGGTTTGGAATAACTGTTGAGGCGAGTGGGTATAGTGAATTTTATGGATGTATAAAAGAATTGCCTTACTGAAGTAAGGGCCCAGTTGAAACTAAGTACCATCAATTTGTAGTATATCCAATCAGCACAGTTTCATAATTTTCTCCAGCTCCGTTTAGTAATACATAAATAGTCGAGTACTGTAGGGTTTTGGCAATGTCTGAACAGTGATATGATGAATGGACAAGGGAGTTGAGTGTAGAGGATAGTGTAGAATTAACCTAATTCACCAAGGAGTTAAGATAGAGAGGGAAGAAATTTTTTTCCAGTTCAGAAGTGATGACCAGAAAAAATTTAGGACTGGGAGAAATGGATGTCCTGATGAGGATGAACCTCTATTGGATTAGGGGTAATAAAACATGGAGGAAAAATAGGATGTTAAAAGATTATGATCAGATAAAGGAGTTTCAGAATTCGTGAAAATGGAAGAGGAATACTTGTGGGACACGGCAAGGTCAAGGGTATGACCATTTCTATATTCAGCTGAAGTGGAGTAGAAAAATAGATCATGGGAACTAAATAGATTAAAAGATTGATCAACTGGGAAGTTGAAGTAGTCAAGAAAGTATCAGTATGTATATTAGAGTTACCTGGCATGAGGGGCTGATGAGAGTGAGAGTGAGGCAGTGAACTCATTAAGGAGGAATGGAGAATGTCACCGGAGTCAATAGATATCAGCTACCAGGATCTGGATTAAGTGATAAATTTGCATACTGTGAGGATCAAAGGACCAGAGGTGAGTGAGGGTGGTAGAAGAAGAGTCTATAAATAGTAATGGGGAAATGAAGGAATATTCTGACTCCTGAACCATAGTCATTTGGGTAGGAGTGAAAGCACTGGAAAGGGTGAACATTGATATACTCTCATCAAGAGGGAGTCAAGTCTCAGTAAGTGTCAAAGATAGTAGGACTTAGAAAGGAAAAGTTTTAGGATGGAAGGAAGTTCATTAATTAAAATTTCAGAGAGCACAGTGGAAGGGGTGGGCAGATCTGTAGAAGGTCAGTTTCAGGTTAAAGGACATGGGGGTTAGGGTGAAGGCAATTAGGAATGGGGAGTAGGGTTTGTACACATTAGCATACAGGGATTTAAAATCCCTGGGGTAGGAAGATTATGAGTAATGAGAGTATGCTAAGTGTTGAGGAAGGCATCCTAGCAGAGTATCAGTGGTTGGAGAGAGATTTTCTTGAAGGATGCAGGTAATTAAATTGTTCAAGACCTTTCTTTGCGATCCAACCTCATGGTGGATAGTGATGGTCCTATGAGCCCAGGGAAGGCTTATCAGGCAGGAGCATGTGGAATCCAGCCAGGAGGCAGGAGGTTGTAGTTCAAAATAGGCAAACTAAAGAAGTGAGATACTGGAGCTCATCTGGGCCTTAGCCTCTAGAGTTCTGGAAAAGCCCAAATGTGAGTGAAATAAGGAATAATAACATTTTCCCTACAGGGCTGTTGTGAAAATAAGGGAGTTAACATATAAATTGTTTTGCAAAACTTAAAGTGCTACAAAATTCTAATTATTATTGTTACTTCTTTTAGATTAAGGTCCCTTCCAGCTGTACATCTAGGATTCTAGGTAAAGATTTATGTTAGATTTTGGCTTTGTTGACTATGGAGACAATTTTACATTTATCCTTGTCTTCTGAGCCTTTGGGCTTGCTTTCCAGGCTCCAGAAAGGGGTTGAGCACAACAGGGAAGTCATGTGTTGAGCTCTGTCCAGGGCAGCCTCAGACTTAACCACATTGAGAATTAAACTTTTCTCCACATCCTTGTCCCTAGGTCATAAGTAAGTAGTTGAAACTGGGACATTTTGAGGTTGGATCCTAACACACATATTGCCCGGGCAGGCAGTTCTGAAGGGTACATATTGTTTCCATTCAGGGTGACAATGGCAGGACTTTAAATGTGGCAGCATTTTCATTAGGCTATTGAATGTTCTCTTTCTGCCCCCCCTTTTGGTTAATGTAAATGTGCCCTTAAATTCTATTTACTTTTGGTAAAAACAGATCATTCTGCTTCAAAGCAACAAGGCTTATTAAAAAAAACTTACAAGGCATTTTGGACATCAAATAGTTCTTACAAATGATTAGTTAATTGTAAGTGAACCAGGAACATATGGCTTAAATTTTCCTAAAAATATCTCAGTTTAATATTCTTGTGGAGAAGCTATTAGGGTGTTCCAAGATGTTCTCTGTCACTTGTTGAATTCTCCAAATAGAAGTGTGCTTCGGGAACCAGGGAACAGATTCAAAACTTAAGTTATGTCCCTATGACTTTCCCAGACTGCTATGGAAACAAGTATACCCCCATTTGCAAGTAAGGACAGCCAGGGTGTCTTCAAAGAACAAATATGCTCAATGATGGAAGGTTTCATCAGAAAATTGTCTGGAAGCCCCGTGTTCTGTCATGGCCAGGGGAACATTTTAGTCCAAGCACTTACTTAGTGTCTTGTGAAAAGGACCAAAACAGTGATAAGTTTGACTCTCCCTTCCATTTCTTTGTATGTCTCATTATTCATGAACAACAGCTGTCAGTAGCTTATAGGTAACAGAGGAAAGTGAAAGAATGTCTGTCTGTGAATAAGTATAAGCATCCTTGGACCTGAAAAATGATTAAACTGGTACAGTTTTTGAGGTTTGGAGACAATCTTCACCTCTGTACACCCATCAGAGTACATACCAAATATAGGGTTATATTTTAAAGGAGTGGATCTCCCCTTGGACACCTTAAACTTGCAAGGAAAGGTAGTAAAGAGAGCTTTCATTTCTACTTTCTACAAAAAGGATCATTTGTCCTCAGTGTTGGAGGATATTCAGGGCTTGTGGAGTAATTCTTTTTTTTTTAATTTACATGCTAGCTATTTTAGATATTTAAAAGGAGTAGTAAGTTGTACATATATAATAGATTTGAGGTTTCATGTGCAATCATCTTTTTTTATTGTACTATGTTATAGAAATGCTTGTTTTATTCCATAAATGAAAAACAAAATAAATGGAAAAAGAACATGGTGGTGCCCTGAACAGACATTGGGAAATTGAGAAAAAGGAAAGATTTGAGGTAAAGACGATAAATTCAGCTTTATATTGCTCAGCTAAAGCAATATTTGCTTACTACAACACAACTTTAAAATATTCTTGTTTACCTACTTTGCAGAAAAACTCTATACCCTCCACCTCTCCTTTGACTACCTCTCTCAGGCATTGGCCACCATTTCTGAGCTGGTTCTTGAAACTTGGTGCAGAAGGCTCAGATGATTTCACTTTCTACTTGGACTGCAAGCATAAGGATTCTTACAGATTGAATGGAAAGGACAGGAGGATATGTGATGGGGGACTGGCCACTCAGCCAGTGGAGTGCTCAGCTGGTGCAAATCCAAGTGAGTTTCAGATCATGAGCTGATTTAAAAAAATAATAATAGCATTTTATTTTTTTCCCAATTGCATGTCAAGATAATTTTGAGCATTCATTTTTGCAAGGTTTTGAACTCCAATTTTTTTTCCCTTCCTTCTGTAATATTAAGCAGGATGGGACTTTTTTTTTACTGTTTTCTCTTTTGGAATGCTAAGGTAATCAAGTGCCTTTAATGAGTCTTGCCTTCGAATTGAGCAGATAAAGTGGGACCTTTTGTTGTCTTGGAGTGCTTCTCAGCACTGAGGCAATCTTTGTTTGACTTCCAGTCTCATCTTTGTTTGAATCAAGAGTCATTGATTGGAAACAATGTATATGATGGGTTGCTAGTGATTAAAGATCTTTCCCACACCCTTTTTTGTTAAGTAGAGGCTGAGTCCCCAGGGCCCTGAACAGGGTATATGAGCTCTGAGGTTGGCTTTTTGCTTTTGGGGCTATACTCATTGGAAGAGTGTTGGTGATTTGGCCAGATGAGAATCTGGGTAGCCACAGGAGCCCCTACAGCTTTAAAAACCCAGGTGTTGGTGCCTCTCTCTCTCTCTGTTAACTGTATGTAATAACCTAGTCAGACAGCTAGAGTCCTGTCTGTTGATTTCTATGTGTTGTTTGTTCTGTTTATATAATTTCTGCTTGTAAATTTTGTTTATGTTTTCCTTGAACTTCAGGGTGCTGACTTTTTCCCCCTGAACTAAGTGAATGATATACGTATGTTTAATTAAAGTGAGATTGTTAACCTCTTAAAATTTCTTTCCTTAGAAAAACAGATCAAAGAACCTGTGCTAGCAGCTCTCCTGTGTGCTCTTGTTGTTGGTCTTATTGTTGGTCTTTCAACTCCACAGTAGCTGCTAGCAACATGGTTGTTACACCTTCCTCTCTTCCCCCTTCCAAAAATGGTAGGCAATTTGATATAGGTTATACATGTGCTATCACGTAAAACATATTTCCATATTAGTCACAGTTGTAAAAGAAGAAACAGATCAAAATGAAAAAGAATAAAGTAAGTGAAAAAAGTATGCTTTGATCTGCATTCAGAGTCCAATTAGTTCCATATTGGCTATGGATAGCACTTTGTGAGTCCTTTGTACTTTTCTTGGATCATTATGTTGTTAAGAAGAGCTGAGTAATTCATAGTTGATCATAACACAGTGTTGCTGATACTTTGTACAATGATTTCCTGGTTCTGCTCATTTCACTCGGTATCAGTTCATACCAGTCTTTCCAGGTTTTTCTGAAATCTGCCTGTGCATCATTTCATATTGCACTATAGTATTCCATTACATTCATGCGCCACAACCTGTTCGTCCATTCCCCAACTGATGGGCATCCCGTCAATTTCCAATATTTTGCCACCACCAAAAAGGTTGCTACAAATATTTTTGCACATGTAGGTAATTTTTCCTTTAAAAAATGATCTCTTTGGGATACAGACCTAGTAGTGGTATTGCTGGATCAAAGGTTATGGACAGTGTGGTTGCCCTTTAGACATAGTTCCAAATTGCTCTCTATAATGGTTGGATCAGTTCACAACTCCACCAACTGTGTATTAGTGTCTCAATTTTCCTACATCCTCTCCAGCAAATATCATTTTCCGCTTTTGCCATATTAGCCAATCTGATAGGTGTTGCTTTAATTTGCATTTTTCTAGTCAAAAGTAATTTAGAGCACTTTGGTTTTTTTTGGACAGGGGAAGGCAGGACAACTGTGGTTAAGTGATTCTCGCCCAAGGTCACACAGCTAGTAAGTGTGCCAAGTTTCTGAGGTCGGATTTGAACTCAGGTCCTCCTGACTCCAGGGCCAGTGCTCTACTCACTGCACCACCTAGCTGCCCCCAGAGCACTTCTTCATATGCCTATAGATAACTTTGATTTCTTCATCTGAAAACTGCCTGTTCATATCCTTTGACCATTTATTCATTAGGAAATGACTTATATTCTTATAAATTTAACTCAGTTTCCTATATATTTGAGAAATGAGGCCTTTATCAGAGACATTTGCTGTAAAGATTGTTTCCCAGCTTTCTGCTTTCTTTCTAATCTTTGTTACATTGGTTTGTTTTTACAACAGCTTTTTAAAATTTTAATATAATAAAAATTATCTATTTCATATTTTGTAATGCTCTCTATCTCCTCTTTGGTCAAGATTTCTTCTCTTCCCCATAGATCTGACAGGTAGACTTTTCTTTGCTCTTCTAATTTGCTTATGGTATCACCTTTTATGTCTAAATAATGCCCATTCTGGCCTTATCTTGGTATACTGTATGAGATACTGGTCTTTACCTAGTTTGTGTCCTATTGTTTTCTACTTTTCCCAGAAATTTTTGTCAACTACTGAATTCCTATCCCAAAGGTTGGGGGTCTTTGCATTTATCAAACATTAGATTACTATGGTCATTGACTACTCTGTGTAATCTATTCCACTGATATATCACTCTGTTTCTTAGCCAGTACAGATCATTTCGATGATTACTGCTTTATAATATGGTTTGAAATCTGGTATTAGTAGGCCATCTACCTTTGTAATGTTTTTTTTCCATTAATTCCCCTGATAGTCTTGACCTTTCGTTCTTCCAGATGAATTTTGTTATTTTTTCTAGTTCTATCAAATAATTTTTTGGTAGTTTGATTGGTAATGGTACTGAATAAGTAAATTAGTTTAGGCAGACTTGTCATTTTTGCTATGTTGGTTTGGCCTGCCCATAAGCAATTTACATTTTTCCAGTTGTTTAGATCTGACTTTATTTGGGTGAAGCATTTTGTAATTGTGTTCACATAGCTAATGGATTTGTCTTGGCAGGTAGACTCCCAAATATTTTCTGTTCTCTACAGTTATTTTAAATGGAATTTCTCTTTGTATCGCTTGCTGCTGGGTTTTGTTGGTCATATATAGAAATGCTGATGATTTATGTGGGTTTATCTTCTATCCTACAAATTTACTAAAGTTGTTAATTATTTCAAGTAGTGTTTTTTAGTTGATTCTCTGGGATTCTCTAAGTATACCATCATATCAACTACAAAGAATGATAATTTTGTTTCCTCATTGCCTAGTCTAATTTCTTCAATTTCCTTTTCTTCTCTTATTGCTATAGCTAACACTTCCAATACTATATTGAATAATGTGGTGATAATGTTCATCCTTGCTTCACCTGTGATCTTATTAAGAAGGTTTCTAGCTTATTCCCATTACAAATAATGCTTGCTGATGGTTTTAGATAGATACTTCTTTTCATTTTAAGGAACATTCCCTTTATTCCTATGCTCCTAGTGTTTTTAGTAAGCATGGGTATTGTATTTTGTCAAAAGCCTTTTCAGCATCTATTGAGATAATCATGATTTTTGTTTGTTTTGTTATTGATATGGTCAATTATGCTGATTTTTTTCCTAATATTGAACTTGCCCTACATTCCTGGTATAAATAAATTCCTGGTATACACCTGGTCATGGTATCTAATCCTTATGATACATAATTGCAATTGCCTTGCTAGTATTTTGTTCAAAATTTTTGCAAAGATATTCATTCAGGAAATTGGTCTATAATTTTCTTTTTCTGTTTGGGCTCTTCCTGGTTTAGGTATCAGCACCACATTTGTGTCATAAAAGGAGTTTAGTGTGACTCCTTTGCTTATTTTTCCAAATAGTTTAAATAGCATTGGAATGAATCTTAAATGTTTGGAAGAATTCACTTGTGACATCATCTGGCCCTGGGTATTTTTTCTTAGGGTATTCATTAATGGCTTGTTCAATTTCTTTTCCTAAGATAGGATTATCTAAGGATTCTATTGCCTGATCTGTTCATCTGGGTAATTCATATTTTCATAAATATTCATCAATATCCTCAAATCATCAGATTTATTGCCATATAATTGGTCAAAGTATTTCTTAATGATTGCTTTAATTTCTTCTTCATTGGTAGTGAATTCACTCTTTTCATTTTTGATACTAGTCATTTGCTTTTCTTTCTTTTTTTTAATCAAATTAACCAATGTCTTATCTATCTTATTATTTGGTTGCCCTCTGCCCCTGTAAAACCAGTTCTTAGCTTTATTTATTAGCTCAATAGTTTTTTTGTTTTTATTTTCAATCTTATTAATCTCACCTTTGATTTTTGGGATTTCCAATTTGGTGCTCCCTTGGGGATTTTTAATTTGTTCTTTTTCTAGTTTTTTTTTTAGTTGCAGACCAACTCATTGATCTGATCTTTTTCTATTTTGTTGATGTAAGAATTTAGAGAAATAAATTTCCCCATAAATACTGCTCTGGGTGCATCCCATAAATGTGGGTATGTGTTGCATTCCTTCATTTGTTGTATTTTGCATTGTTGTAATTCTCTTTAATGAAATTATTGATTGTTTCTATGATTTATTCTTTGACCCTCTTATTCTTTAGGATTAGATTTGTTTCCAATTAATTTTTAATCTATCTTTCTAGTGTCCTTTGTTGAATGTAATTTTTATTGGATTATGATCTCAAAAAATATATTTAATATTTCTGCCTTTCTACATTTGATTTGGAGGTTTTATGCCCTAATACCTGGTCAACTTTTGTGTAGGTGCCATGTGCTGCTATGAAAAAGGTACATATTTTTCTGTTCCCATTCAGTTTTCTCCAAAGGAACATCATATCTAACTTCTAATATTCTATTTACTGCTTTACTTCCTTGTTTATTTTTTGGTTGAATTTTTTGAGTTCTGAGAAAGGAAAGTTGAGGTCCCCCACTAGTACAGTTTTGCTGTCTATTGCTTCTTAACTCACTTAACTTCTCCTTTAAGAATTTAGATGCTATACCACTTGGTGTGTATATGTTTAGTATTGATGTTGCTTCTTTTAATTAGTTCTGCTTTTGCTTTTACTTGGAGATCAGGATTGCTAACCCTGCTTTTTTTTTTTACTTCAACTATAGCATAATAGATTCTGCTCTAGCCCCTTACCTTTACTCTTTGTGTGTTTCTCTGCTTCAAGTGTGTTTCAGGTAAACCACATATTGTAGGATTCTGGTTTTTGATCCACTCTGCTATCCACTTCCATTTTATGGGAGAGTTCATCCCCTTCACATTCACAGCTATGATTACTGTGTATTCTGCCCCCCCATCCTACTTTTCCTCCTGTTTGTCCTCTGTGTGTTTACCCTTTCCCTCCTCACCAGTGTTTTGCTTCTGTCTACCACCTCCCCCAATCTGCCTTCCCTTCTGTCAGTCTCCCCTCCCCCTACTTAATCTCCTCCTCTCCTACTTCCCTATCCTGTAAGATAGACTTCTATATTCAACTGTTTGTGTATATTATTCCCTCTGTGAACCAATATTAATTAGAGTAAGGTTCTAGCCATACCCATCACCTACCCTCCCATCTGAGATACAGAATAAAAAACAAACAAGAGCAAGATGATTCAACTTGCAAACTCCTCAAGCAACAAACACTCAAGGAAGATAAATAATCAGTTACAAAGAATAGATTGAGTAATGAAATACATTTTCTCATGCTTATAGTCCATTTTATAAGAGAAATTAATCTGTGAAATAAGAGAGGACAAAGAGGGCTTAACAATATATCAAAAGGGCCTACAGACTAAAGACTGAAAGGAAATTTAGGTGATAAGAATGAAAGAAGGAAATAATGAATGACTATTACATGGACAAAAATCCCTTGACCATATACGAGTGAAGCAATCTGTCTTTTGGGAAGGAATTACAGAGTGGGAAGTTTAATGAATAGGGAGAAAGGAGGTAAATCACAAAATGAACTGGGATATTAGTCAATACTAAGTGTGCAGGTGAGTAGCAAAGGAATAATAATTCCTCCAGTCTTTTAATAAAGAGGGAGGTTGGGAGGGTTACTGTGGAAGAATATGATAAAGGCAATGAAAAGGAAGGCCAGAAATAAAAGGAATAGGAAGTAAGGGGTAGGAAAAGAAAATAGAGAGACTAAAGAAAATTTCCATGGGAAAAATATGTATGCCTCCAATGTGTATGGCTCCAAGTTGCATTAAGCCAAGAGAGAAAAAATGTAAAAGCAGGGCCTTACTAACATTAACCTACTCACTCACTTTACAATGGGTTTTGACCATTAGGACATCATTTTCTCCGATAAAGGGTTGTAGATAGGATATCTCACTTCTACAAAGGTGATGTTTAAATCCCCAAGGGCAGTCTGCATCCAAAGGAAGGGTGTAGAATCAGTGACAATTAATGCAGACTTGAGATTGGAGAGGGATCATGGTGAAAGTTGAGTGAGAGGACTGGTAGGGTGGAAGACAGGGTCTCATAACTTGGAACTCAATGATTCTTAACACATGACATTACTTCTGTCAGAAATTATTTCTTTCTTCAATCAACATTTCTAAGATTGAGAAGCAGTGGAAAATAGGGAGGATTGAAGAATATCTACATAGAGGAGGATAGAAAAAGGAGGCCAAATTTTATATTTCTGAAGCTATGAGGGATACAGAGAGTATAAAGAAAAAAGCAAAGATATATTTTGATCAGAAAATAAAATATAGAAATATATTGGAAAGGTCAAGAAATGAGGAGTGAAGGAAAGGAAAAGCAAAGTGAAAGAAAATTTGAAAAAGAAAATAGCCAAAGGAAGTTACTTAAAATAAAAAGTTGGTGGGGAAAAGGGGAGAAAAGACTTTATCTGACTTGAACTCAGTGAGTAAAGACAATGGTTAGAAAAGAGGGGTATATTAATAAAAATTAATAATTTAAGTAAATCCAAAAAATTTGGGATAAAGCAGGCTAATAGAAGGGTAGGAAAGAAACTGTAGGAAAAGACTAGCATCAAAGAAGAGTAAGTTAGTAATCTTCAAACATATGGATCACATAACCATGCCAGTAAAAAAAATTGTGCACCCCCCAACATATGTGTATTTATTTATTTAGTCATATATTAAATATATAGTGCTATAAATATTATATACTCTATAAAATGTACACAAAAATAGAAATTTAGATGGATGAAATAAAGATAAGATATACCATATTTTACAAAATCCTTTTTGCTCTCACTAAAATGTTCTTAAATTTTTAGCCAATATGCTTCAACATTTCTTAAAAATCTCTGTGTCTGTCATGGAGGATAGGGCAGATTTATAAATAATAAAAATTATTAGTAATTAATTATTTACTTAATTTGACCAATATATCTAGTCAAGTAGGTGAGCTTTATTTAAATTTTTTAAATTTTAAGCTACAAAAAACAACTATCAAATAATAGATTGTAACAGTCAGTGGACATACCTTTTCAGCTGAAGTCATGGATCTCTGTGTGTAAATATTCACCATATTAAAAAACAACAGACAAAAATGAAATAATTCTTATTTCAACTCAGCAGAAAGTTTTCAATATAAATACATTCCATTAAACAAGTTGTGACACATGAAAGTAGTTGATTATTACTATGTTGTAAATATATATATATATATAATGAATTTCTGAGAAGCATGAGAAGACATGAATTAATGGAAAGTCAAGTGAGCAGAATCAGGAAAACAATATGCAGAATAACTACAAAAATATAAATTGAAAGAACATTGAAACCATTGAAATCAAGTGTTAAAATATAGGAACCAAAGCTGGGTCAGTAAAGGTGCTATAAGAAGCCACTTCACCATCTTTGAAGAGGTAAGGATTATGGGTCTGGAACACTGAAAAAATGCTGAGTCCTCCCCCGCCCCACCCCAGCCCCTTTTGTATTCTTTATTTGTAGCAGCATGGTATAGTGGATAGAAAGCTTGCCTGGAAACTAGGAAGACCTATTTCAATGTTTAACTCTAACACACACAAGCTAGGTAACCCTGGAAAAGTTGCTTGACCTCTTAGTTCTTCAGTCAACTCTAAGAACATAAGCTGCAAAGAAGGTGTTGACTTATATTGGTAGAGGGTTTTCTCTCCCAGGAGGACCCTTTACCAGTGAAATCACAGGTACAGTTCCTATTCCTTGTTCTTTTTATTCTTTGTCATAAGGATGACTCTGAGATAGAATGAAGGGAGAGATACTTTGGGAAATGTAGGTGATGTAAAAACCAAAGATATCAATAAAACGTTTTTGCAAACAGAAATCTATCCATCTTTCTTTAGATGGTTTTGCTTAATGGAAGGTACCATTGGTATTTTTCCTATTCATTTTTGGATATTTTAGTTGTGTTTTTCTACCAATATAAGGAGCAGTAAGAAGTCCAGTTTGGCTGGACCATAGAATGAAAAAAGTAGAGTAATATATAATAAGACTAGAAAAGTATATTGGGGAAAGGTTGTGAAGGGTTTTAAATGCCATACAAGTTAATCTCTAGAGTTTATTGAGTGGAGTTGGAGGGAAGAGGGGTGGTAACATGGTTTTAAACTTCACAATAACTGATTTGGTAAGTATGTGGTGGATGGATTGGAGTGATGAAAGATTTGAGACCAGGAGAATGATTACAAAGTCATCACAAATAGCATCAGTGAGAGATGAGTACCTAGATGGTAACTATGTGAGTGCAGAAAAGGGGACAGACATAAGAGACGTTATGTAGATAGAAAAGTCAGAGTTTGGCAAGAGCTTGAATATTTAAAGAAAATGAAAATTAATAGATAAAGATGACATAGAGATTGTGAACCTCAGTGACTAGGAAAATACTAGTGCCCTCAACAGAATGAGGGAAGTTTGGAAGCTGGGTGGATTTGGGGCAGAAGATAATGTAATGCAGATTGGCCCACATCCATGTCTGCTCATCTTGTGTGACTCATTCTGTCCCACTCAAAATGAAAAGAGGGGTGTTAGGTCTTCTAGACTCACTGGTCACTTCACTGGAGCTTGCCCTCTAGGGGTTCCTGACATGGCCATAAGGTAAGACGGAAGAGGAAGTGCATTGGGAGGGGGGATATATGAAGATGAGTCTCTTAATTGCACCCATGCACCCAATGTAATGGGTATCTTGGTCACTGTTAGGTTACAATTGCCTTAGGGGCCTGATACCAGGTCTAGAAAGGGACAGATTGGAAGTTTACACTTGTGAAGGAGAGGGTTGCAGTGGGGGAGGTCTTATCGATAATGCATGAAGGCTAGATCTTCTTGTGTTGGAGAAACATTTCTCCACTTTCTGATTGGTTTATCATATTTCCTTGGGCTCATCCCATGGCAGATGCATCTACTTTGGAGATCATTGTTTTAAGCAACACTAATCACAGGGACAAAATAGTGCCTCAAAAGAAGGGGATAAAAATCAATTCAAAAGAAATAATGGAGGAAAACATAAGCTGAACAGCCATAACTTTACAAGCGAATGCATTAAACATTCCAATAAAATGAAGAGTAACAGGATGAATAAAGAAAACAAAACTCAACAATGCTCTGTATGCAAGAAATATATCTAAATATAACGATGTGTATAAGACGAAGATAAAAACATTAGAACAAAATTTACTACATACCAAGTGATTCCAGAAAGGCAGGATTGGCAGAGAAAAAACAATATCAAGAGAGGTAAACAGGTAAATCATATTATGCTTAAAGGAACCGTAGACTCTGAACTAATATCAATATTAAACTATGCATCAAGTAGCTTAGTATCTAAATTCATAAAGAAAAGTTAACTGAATTGCAAAAAGACTTAGTAATACAGAATTAGCATTGTTTGCAATGGAGAAAAATCGGAAAATTTTCCATTAAATACAAAATCATAGTGTCACAGATTTGGAACTATTAGGGACACTCGGAATTTTAGTCCAGTCTCTTCATTTGCAAATGAGTAAACTGAGACTCAGAGAGGTAAAGTTATTTTCCCAAAGCCTACTACAACCAGAACTAGTAAGTCACTGTGGTGGGAACTGAATTCAGGTCTTCTGCTTGCTAAGTCCTGTATAGTATACATATATATATATATATACACACACACACACACACACACACATATATATATACATACATATATACGCACGCACACACACACATACACGTATATATGTATATATGTGTATATATGTATATATGCATATATACATATATATGTATACATATGTATATATGTATATTACATCATGCTTTATCAAGTAGTAAGCAAAGACACCCTATTTCTTGATTTAATATCATTCTAGAAATATTAGCAATATAAACAAGGCAAAAAATATAGACCTAAACATTGGTAGAGAGAAGACAAAATTATGTCTGTTTGCTGATGACAAAATCCCCCAGAAAATCAGTAATCTGTAATAATGACTAGCTTTGGTAAAATGGGATAATATAAAATAAATCCACAGAAATCATCAGCATTTTTATGTTGCAACAACAAATTGCAATAGAAAATTGGATTATAAAATCCATAAAATACCCAGGAATGAATCTACCAAGACATACTTAAGGCTTACATAAATACAATTACAAAATACTCTTTAATAACATAAACAATAACAAATAATTGTGATATTCATTACTAATGTTGAATTACATTAATCTAAAAAATGATGATACTACCTAAATCAATTTACAAACTTAGTACTGTAATTACAAATAGGATACCTGATAGATCTACCCAAAATAATAACAAAATTCATTGCAAAATGTCTAGAATCTCAAGAGAAGTAATGAAAAAAGTAAGACTAAAGGGAAAATAATACTTTCAGACCTTAAAGTATATTATAAAGAAGTAATTATTAAAACTATTTGGTATTGATTGAAAAACAGAGAGGTAGATGAGTGGGACAGATTAAATTAAGAAGGATAAGAAACACTAGAACTCAGTAATTCTGTGTTCACTCTACCTGAGAACTTAAATTATTGAGGGGAAAAAATCTTCACTTTTGAAAGGAGATCTGGGTAAACCGAAAAGAAGTTCAGTAGGAAATAGGTTTAGACTAACTTATTACGCCATATCCTAGCGCAAACTCAAAATAGATATTGTTCTTGAACATAAAAAGTCAAACTATGAAAAAAATGTGATTACTTTTCAAATACTTAGCAAGTTTTTAATAAGTGCCTGCAATGTATCTGGTACTATGCCAGGCACTAGGGATACAAAGACAAATATGAAACAGTCCCTGCCCTCAAATTAGTTACAATCTGTAGGAGAGAAACAATACTACAACACATATGATACAGACATACAGATATACACAGAATCAATATATGAAAATAAATATGGTATGATTTAGAGGAAAGGTACAAGCAATTGGGAGTACCACAAAAGACCTCAAGTATGAGGTAGTGGCTGAGCTAAGTCTGAAACTACAGATTTTAAGGGGTAGAGGCAACAAGGGAATGTATTATAGGCAAAGGAGAGAAGCCATGAAAAGTCGTGAAAGTAGGAGATGCAGTATAGAATGTGATGAACAGTAAGAAGACATTTATATCTGGGAAAACCTTTGTAATCAAACACGAAATGAAGGCAATTACAAAAGACAAAATAGCTAATTTCAGATATATGAAATGGGAAAGCTTTTTAATTAACTATAGCAAAACAATTAACTAAGAAAGGAAAGCACTGACTGGGAAAAAGTATTTGCATTAAATATCCCTGATAAGGGTATCATATCAAAAAGAAATAATCAACAAATATATACATCTCAGAGCTATTTCTCAGTAATAAGTTGTCAAAGAGTATAAAAGGACAGTTCTCAAAAGAATTGAGCACAATTAGCAAAGATATGAAAGAGCACTCCAAATCACTAATAAGAGAAATGCAAATAAAAATAAATCTGTTTCACTTCATATCCTGTAAATTGGCAAGGAAACAAAATGTGGAAATAGTCAACGTAAGAAGGACTGAAAGGCAGCATGATAGTACACAATTAGTGTACCTCTGAACTAGTCCAACTATTCTGGAAAGCAAATCTTAAATAAGCTAAAAAAAATGCCTAAAGTCTTCACATTTTTTGACCCATAGATCTCACTTCTAAGCATATACCTCAAGGAGATTAAAGATAGGAAAAAGTCCAACACATATCAAAATATTCAAAGCAGGACTTCTTATAGTAACAAAGAAATGGAAAAAAACTTGACTTGAAATCAGTAAGGGATGGGCTACAATGTTCCACATGAAGTTACTGGTGTATTGCTGCATAGCAAGAAATATTAAATATGAATAATTCAGATAAATTTTGGAGGATGTATGTGAACAAATAAAAAACTGGAATAAGTGAAACCAGGGATACAATACATACATTGACTACAACAATGTAAATGGATTCTTCAAAAAATAGAACTTTTTATGATGTGTAATTATAATTGCCAAGCTTGGTTTGGGAGAAAATTTAAGGAAAGGCATTTCTCTTCCCCTTCCCACCCCACCTTTTTTTTTTACAGAGGTAAAGGACTGGGTATGGAATTATGCTTGCATTGTCATATGTTGATTATTTTTTATTAGTTGCATTTTTTTCTTTCTCTATTAATCTTGCTGGTTAGAGGATGGAACAGGAATATATTCAGAAGTGGAAGTGATATGGAAGCAAATATAGCAATAAAATTAGAAAAATTAAAAATAAAATTAAATCGAGTTTATAGCAAGTCTAAATCAAATTAGAGTTGACTATTTGGGAGCAATTCAGTTCAATTTAACTAGCATTTGTTAAGCACCAACTATGTGGTAGGCACTGTTCTAGGTGTTAGGAGTACCAAAAGAATAAAACTAAATAGTCTTGGTTTTATAAGATATTATATTCTATTTTCCATTCAAACAATGGAGAAAAGATATTATTTCTGGCATTGCTAGCTTAGCAGTAGCCTAATACTTTATAGATAAAGAGTAACTGGTTTTCTCCATCAGCATCCTTATATTCAGCCAAACTGTGCATTGGAGAAAGTATGAAAGAAAAGCCATCCTATCATAGGGAAATAGAATCTTAAAAATAAATTGTAATTGCTGCCTGTTGTTTTTATTTTGCCTATGTTTCCCCCTAAATTCTTCCCCCTTTATCTTTCCAGAAAACCATTCCTAATAATAAATATTTTTTGCTGTTGAAAAGAAAGAAAGAAAAAATTCAGCAAAAACACTCAATGCAACAACAAATTTGACATCATATACAACCTTTTTCACATCCGTAGACCCCAGCCACTGCAAGGGAGCAGAAGAAGGTATCTTTCTCGTCTTTGGGAACAATCGTATTCTTTAAAATTTTGCAGCATTCATTTTCTTTTTGCAGAGCAGTACGTTCTTTTGATTTACATTAGTGTGTATACTGTTTTCCTGTCTCTGCTTACTTCACTTTGCATCAGTTCATATAGATGTTTCTGTACTTTTCTGCATATATTGTATTCATCCTGTCTTATAATGTAGTAATGTTCCATTATATACATGTACCACAACTTATTTAGTCATTTTCCAATCAATGGGCATCTATTTTCTTTCTAGCTCTTTGCTAACACAAAAAGTGCTTGGGCAATAGACTCTCATGTTATGTGGTCAGTAATAGAGTTCACATATGACAACAAAAACAATAATAATAATAATCACTTATGTTTTGAAAATACTTTATCTTATTTCATTAGCAGAACAAAGTGAAGAAAAATGAAACAGGAGCTCAAGAAGTGATTTTGAGTATTTAAAATTAGGTCATATATCATAGATTTAGAGCTGGAAAGGATATCAGAGCCCATATTGTCCACCCCATCTGTCTCATTTTATAGATAAAAGTAACTGAGTCCCAGGAAGTCTAATTGACTGGCCTAATGTTACATAAGGAATAAATGTCACAGGAGGGATTTGAACTGACTACCTTCTGACTAAGCTGTCTTGTCATTGTAGCTTAGATACTCCTAATATCTGAGTCTTCATAGGGGCAAAGATATTTACATTTCCCCACTATGAAAACATTAACAACTGGTTTTCTGGGGAAAAAATGTACCCCTAACACATGTTTAAGTTTAACCTGCATTATTAACATTTTACCATCACTTAGAGGGGTGGGGAACCTGCCACCTCCAGGCCACAAATGGCCCTCTACATCCTCAAGGGCATCCCTTAGACTGAATCCAAACTTCACAGAACAAATACCCTTAATGAAAGGATTTGTTCTGTGAAACTGAGACTCCATCGAAAGGCTGCACCCAAGGATCTTGAAGGCTACATGTGGCTTCGAGACCACAGGTCCTTCACCCCTGGTAGACAGTCAACAAAACAATAAACCAAGCCCTGATTTGCTAAGAGGTGTAAATGCTCACACTGAAAATTTAACAATGGGCTCTTGAGAGCGGGAAGATTTTGGTTTTGGCATACCCCTAGATGTTGTTATTCAGTCATTTTCCAGTCATGTTTGACTGTTCATGACCCCATTTGGGCTTTTCTTGGCAAAGACACTGGAGTAGTTTGCCTTTTCCTTCTCCAACTCATTTACATATGAGGAACTGGGGCAAACAGGGTTAAGCAACATATCCAGGGTTATGTGCCTGAGGCTAGATTTGAACTTAGTGAAAGGAGTCTTCCTGACTCCAGGTGTGGGACTCACTGTGCCACCTAGCTGCTTAGATAGAGCATACATCTTAAATTTAATGCTTAGTTTCTTAGGTTGGAATGATAAATCAAAAGCTACAAGGAAGGAATCTGAAAAGAAAAGAGAGGGATAGAAGTGGGTTCACATACAAATTATTTAAGATAAGAACCAGGAAATAGTCTTTATCTTTTATGAATGGAGATAAAAGTTCTCTTCCCTTTTTACTCTTTCCTTAGACCAAAGTGCTATAAGGAAGAGTGCAGGTGATGGGAGCTTAGAGAACATTGCCATAGAAATAAAGATCGTATTAGGGACAGTTACAGAACCTCATTAAGGCCAGAGACTCTTATGATTACTTGATGAGTCTTTCACTGACCTAAAATAGCAGTGATCAGTAGTGTACTTGGGACAGAGAGAAGAGTTCCACCCAAACCACTTTTGGGAATCTCAAAGTTGTATTGTACTGTAAAATTCTTTAAATTAAAACAAGTGACTATGATATAAACATACGCACAACATCTAGTCAGGAAAGGCTCAATATTTTCCCATGTACTTCCTGCCACTTTAAATGTAGTAGAAAGTTACATTCTATTATAACAAAATCTCTTCATAACAAAAAGACTTCCAAAACCCAACCGATATGCATGCTCATTTTGAGCACTGCTTCATACAAGAAGGCTTTACAACCACAGAGGGACTTGGACAGCAATTGGAGTTTGTTATAGTGATATTTTGTCTGTCTTACACACAAATTACCTCTAAAATAGTTTGGAAGAGACAACACAGGATGGAGAATGAGGCACAGAATAGAGAAATATGGCTACATATAGTTGTATTACCAAAGAAAAAAGTTAGGAAGTGCTGGACTTGGATTTATGAAGACTTGCTCTTGAATCCTCAAACCCACACTAGCAGTGACTAAACAAGTCACTTAACATTTTGAAGTTTCCTCATCAAATAAACAGGGCTATAGGTAGTGATATGATGATAAATGTTAACAATTGGCTCTCTAGTAAAAAAAATGTGCTCAGGGCACACTTTAAAGTTTTATTTGCATTATTAACATTTCTCCATCATTTTCTTTAAGTTTAGACAATTAACAAAACAATAAACCAAGCTCTTATTTTAGCATTTGTGATTTCTAGGGTGTAAATGCTCATACTGAATATTTAACAAATGGTTCTCCCAAGCTGCTATGGGCTGGCTCTAGCATACCCCCGGCTAGAGTCATTATGGTTTCATTATAGAAAGTCGGCCTTAGAGTCGGGATGATCTGTGATTAAGTTCTTTCTCTGACACATACTGGCTATTTGATGCCAGGAAAAATACTCTCTCAGTGCATTAGAGAGCTCTTGAAACCTCTAAATTTTGGAAGGGTTTATCTCCATTGGTAGAGGGATTTCCAGATTGTTATGCCACCAAAATCACAGGTCCCCTTCTCCTCATTTCCTTCCCCAAATAATAGCATGAATTTCATAGGATTGCTATGGGATCATATTTGATAATGAATATAAAGTTCTATGTATGTAATAGTTCAGCTGGGTGGCACAAAGTATAGAGTACCAGACTTGGAGTCAGCAGACTCGTCTTTCCTGAGTTCAAAGCTGGCCTTAGACACTTACTATCTATGTGATCCTAGGCAAATCACTTAACTCTGCTTGCCTCAGTTTCCTCAAAGCACTCCAGTATCTTTGCTAAGAAAACCCCAAATGGGGTCACAAAGAGTCAGGTACAACAGAACAACAACAACAACCAAAAATGTATGTAATGAAAATGTTAGCTATTATAAAAAAAACTAAATGAGTTAGCAATGTGTAACACATGTCAGCTTCCTGTTATCTTCTCAGTGAGAAGCATGTATGTAATTTACAAATAATTCTTCTCTTCCACATATTTTTTATATCTCTCAGAATTCCATTAGGATATTGTTCCAGTTTTGTCCTCCATGTTTTCCCTTTCTAAAGATCTGGTCGAATCAGAGTAGATACAGAGAAAGGGAACAGGCCATCATTAATGGAATGGAAAAATAGGTCTTTTGAGTAAAGATTAGAGGAATCGATGTTTCTTAGTCTGGAAAAAGCTAAAAGGGTGACTTAATAACTGTGTTCAAGTATGTGAAGGCTTGTTATGCAGAGAACACGGGACAGCTGTTCACCATTGCTACAGATGACAGAGTAAGAAGAAAGGGGACTAAATGGCAACAAGAGAGATTTGGGTTAGAGCTAAAGAAGAACCCTGACACTGTTAAGATGATTACAAACTGGAACAGGCTGCCAAAGAAAGTCACAGAATGCTGGTCCCTAGAGGGCTTTGGAATAAAACATTCAACCATCCGTCTTGGACAATGTAGATATTCACCTGTCAGGAAGCAAGGGGTTGGCCCTTTGAATATCCCCTTGCTTTTCTGAGTCTTTGAATAACCCAATTTTCAGATGAGGGAATTTGAGCAGAGAGAAATGACTATTCTGAGGTCAATTACAAATCAAGTTAATAGGAGAAGAAACTGACCTACTGACTACTAGCTTAAACTACCACATTACCTTTTAAGAAGAGCTGAAGTTGAATTTTCTTGGGTTACTCTCACAAGTCTATACAGTGGCATATGTGATAAAGAGTGTTCAGAAGGTGCTTTGAAGAGACATCATCTATTATAAATGGTAGATAGTGATTCATTCTCCTAGTGTTCGCTTCTGGAGGTATGGCTTGTTTGGGTACTATCAGGCCCCTCTCCCACAATATAAATGCTAATCTGGTGCTTTGAGAGAATTCATGGAATTTTCAGGAAGTAGAAAAGATAGCTAAGTGGTACAGTGGGCCTAGATGGTCAAGAAGATCTGAGTTCAAATCCAATCTCAGATATTTTTTAGCTATATGAGCCTGGGCAAGTCATTCAACCTCTGTTTGCCTCAGTTTTCTCATCTGTAAAATGGAAATCAAAGCCTACCTCTCAGGATTATTGTGAGAAAGAAAAATGACATATTTGTGAAATGTTTTTTCAAAGCACTATCTATACACCAGCTATTTGTGGTACTATCAGAATCTACATTTTAAATATTAGAAAATATTAGATATTATTAATATTAGAAAATATTAGAATATTATTAGAATATTAAATATTAGAAAAGCCATCCTTCCCTCTGCTTTTAGCCAGTAGAAGATTACACTGGCAGTCAAGTTACCTAATTTTTAGTCCCAGCTGATTTGCTGTTTGACCTTGGGCAAGTCTGTGAGTCTCAAGCATCTTATCTCTAAGTAGGTTGGACTATTTAATCTCTAAGGTCCAATGCATTTCTGTGATGCTATGACCCTGCCTAATGTGGAAGTATTATCAAATAATTCTTAAATGACCAGTTTCTAAGGAAATGCTTTGCAAACAGTGTGTTATAGCAGAAAAAAACATTGGATTTACTGTCGGAGGACCTGGGTTCAAATTCCATTTCTGCTACCGTATCCTCGGACAAATCACTCAATGTCTTGGGTCCTTCATTTCCTTATCTGTCAAGTATAGAGGTTGGCTATATTATCACCAATAGCTCCTTATTGCATCTAGGACAAAAGATAAGATCCATAGGCTAGCATTCAAAACCTTCCACATTCTGGCTCCCACCCATCTTTCTAGTTTTATTTTATATTCCTCCATTTCATATATTCTCCACTTGAAACTAGCCTTTTAGTCATACAGCATGCCATCTCCCTTTGTGCATCTTGCTCCCTGTGTCTGGGATGCACTTCCTCCTTAGCACTAGCTATCAAAATCCCAGTCAGGTGCCACTACATATGTGGTCTATTCTGATCCCCCATATTTTTAGAGTTCTTTGCCTCCTAAAATTACCTGGAATTGTTGTTCAGTTGGACTGTTCAGTTGTGTCCGGCTCTTTGCAATTTTCTTGGCAAAGACACTGGGGTGGTTTATCATTTCCTTCTCCAGTAGATTAAGACAAACAGAGGCTAAGTGATTACTCAGGGTCACCCAGCAAGGGAGTATCTGAGGTCAGATTTGAACTCAGGTCTTCCTGACTCCTAGATCAGCACTCTATCCACTGAGCCACCTAGCTTATAATATACTTTGTATTTATTCACTTCTGTGCTTGTTTCATTGTTCCAGGGGAATATAAACTCCTTTAGGGAAGAGACTTTTATTTTTGTTTTTGTATCCCCCCATAGCTGAGCACAATACTTGGCACATAGTTGATGCTTAATAAAAGTGTCTATAGGGTCATCAAATTATAACTCTAGGGCTAGAGGAAATCATAGAGACAACATAGGCCAAGCCTTTCATTTTACAAATGGGGAAGATAAGGCCAACATCATGTTAAGTAACTAAAGTCAAGGTCACACTGGTAAAATTTGAATCCATAGCCTCTGACTGTAGAGTGGGTGCTGAATTGAACTAAGTCACTGAGATCCCTTCTAGCCCTGAGCCAATGATCCCAGTGGCACTGGGAGCACTTTTGACTAGAATCTCTTGCCTTTCTTCTCATTTTATATTTCCAATATGAATGTTTAATAGTGAGACCTGGACTATCCTTGCTTAGGAAAGAGCCATGATTTCAGGTGGCTATGAATCATGGAAAAATGTTAGTGGAGAGAAATAAGGAAATACAACTGCAAAAGCTGATAGGGAATATGTTCAAGGAGGACAAGAAGCATGCCCATAAGCCAGACTTCCTTCAAAGCCTAAGCACTAAAGAATTTTGGCTGGCAGCCTTATTATTAGGGCAGCTAGGTGGTGCAGCGGATAGCACACTGGGCTAGGAGTCAGGAAGACTCATCTTCCTGAGGTCAAATCTGGCCTCAGACACTTACTAGCTATGTGACCCTGTGCAAGTCACTTAATCCTCTTTGCCTCAGTTTCCTCATCAGTAAAATGAGCTGGAGAAGGATATAGCAAACCACTCCAGTATCTTTGCCAAGAAAACCCCAAATGGTCTCATGAAGAGTTGACTGAAAAATGACTGAACAAAAGCCTTATCATGAAAATTAAACTGAAAGAAATTGCCTTTATGGTGTCAATATCTTCAGGAAACTATAATCACAGTCTATAGTACACGAAGCTATTACTTTAGTTTTCACAGGATCAAATTTCATAGATTTAGAATAAGAAAGAACTTTAAAAGTCAGTGGTACTGGTCTAACTGCTCTCATTTTGCAGATGAAAAAAATGTGAGGCCCAGAGACGTAATGTAACTATTCAAACGTCACACAGCTAAGATTTGGTCCTCTGTCTCCAGAGCCAGCATTCTTTCCAGTTAACCACATTGACTCATTCTGGGGATCCCTGTTTTATACACAGTTTGGTGTGATAAATGTAGTGGAGGTAGGTCCAGCTTTTGAGTCAGGATGACCTAGGTTGAGGGGCAGCTAGGTGGCACAGTGGATAGAGTATCAGACCTGGAATCAGGAAGAATCATCATGCTGATTTCAAATCTGTCCTCAGACACTTACTAGCTGTGTGACCCCAGGCAAGTCACTTAACCCTTTTTGCTTCAGTTTCCTTATCTGTAAAACAACCTGGAAAAGGAAATGGCAAACCACTCCACTATTTTTACCAAGAAAACTCCAAATGTGGTCATGAAGAGTCAGACATACTGAAACAATTGAACACCAACAATAAATGACCAAATGGCCTCTGGTATAACTGGCTACGTGACTTAAGGTAAGTCACTTGACCTGCAGTAACCCAGACAATCCTGTAAGACTAGAAATTATGGAGTTGTTGCAGATCTGCATTGATAGAGGTGGTTTTCTGGCTGGCAGTTTCTTGTACTAAGAAATCACAGTTTTAGACATTACATATATAATCTATCTCTATCTCATGTATATACACATATACACAGATACATACATACACATACATGTACATATACACATACATACACATATGCATATATAAACATATGCATGTAGGAGGGGGGAGAGAGAGAGAGAGAGAGAGAGAGAGAGAGAGAGAGAGAGAGAGAGGGAGGGAGAGAGAGAGAGAGAGAGAGAGAGAGAGAGAGAGAGAGAGAGAGTTAATTCCCTTCACCAGTATGGCAAACTGATGTTTATCATAAGTTATGTATTACTTTCAATGGCACTTTTGTCATTTGTCCTTTGATTACTTGGATAATAAAGCATCCAATAGTAACCGATGGAAAAATACTTTTTGAGTAACAAAGATGAATTTTTATCTCCATGAAGTTAGATGAACAAAACTGTATGGATAAAAGAGATTTTAGAAAGCATCTAATGTAAGCTTCTTATTTTACAAAGGAGAAAACTGAAGGCAAACAAGGTTAAGTGACTTGCACAAAGTCATACAGGTGGTAATTGTCACAAATGGGTTAAATATTTTTTAAATTGAGAATTTTTTTTCCTTCACAACCACTATCCTTTCATACTGAAAAAAGAAGAAAATCTCAAAGTAAAACTCTTGCAATTATGCATAGCCAAGCAAAATAAATTCTCACATTAGCCATATGTAAAACGTGTGTCTTATTCTGTATGTTTTGTCCATCACTTCTCTATCTGGAGGTGAGTAGAATTCTTCATCATTCATTGGTCCTCCACAGGCAGATTTTGAACCCAGGTCTTCTGACTCAAGACTCAATACTAAATTGAAAATAGAAGTTCACAGTGGTAAAAATGACTTTCCCTCAAGACCATGAGGGCAATTAGTGGGGGTTTGAATCCTGACTCCACTTCTACCTGTGTGATGACTTGAATAAACAATTTTATTTGTCCAGGTCTGTTTCCACATTTTATAAAATGAAGAGTTCTGAAGTCTCCTTTAGTTCTGACATGCTATGATATAAAATTCAGACATGGTGAGAAGGTTTATAGACTTTTATGATTCTTGGGGCTCAACCTCAAATACAACAGCATAAGTGGGAGCAGCTGGACTAAAACCAAAAGAGACACAGCAGAAGAGAAAATGTACTTCACTTTTGTGAAATCTAGTTAATTTTAATGGAAGTATTTCAGATGAGGAGACAACCCTTAAAAGGGTTGGGGAAGGGCTTTCATATTGAAATAGCATGTAAGAACAGACTTTCCTTCTATTGCAAAATTCTATTATTGATCCTACTCATCCTCTCCAACCCCTTCACTCCCCCTTACCATCCACGAAACACATACACACATACACACACACACACACACACACACACACACAAGCTAGAAGACTACTGTGGTCATTATCACCATTATCAACATGGGACATGTAAGGCTTCCCAGATCCCTTGATCTTTATGCCTCCTCCCCAAGGGAGGATATGGTTTTTTCCCCCTCTACATCACCAGTCAGCTTTCCTCCTAGTGTAATAAATAAGGTCAAGAGGCTGGTCAGGCAGCTGGCCTCTCCCTATTCGTCATGACTGGTTGGAGTCTTTTTTTTGCCATTTGGCTTTGGGTCCCCTAACTCACCTCTCACTTCCTTTTTACCCTTACTTCTGCAAGAGACAAAATCTCTTTGGTTACATCAATGCTTCCTGCTCCTCCCATCTTACCCTTCCCACTCCCACCCCCTTGATATAATGCTTTCTCTGTCTTGCAAACCTAACTTTCTCAAACAAATAATGCTGAACCCCCCAAAAGTAGTTTTCTAGTATTTGCTAAATTCTGGAGTAAAAATAAAAAAATATTATCCAGGAAAAATGGATGATTATTTTTGGGAAATCAATTCAGTTTAAAATTTATTAAGAACTTATTCTACACAACACTCTAGGGAGAGATGCAGATGTGATGAAACCACAGTCTTATCCTTCAAAGACTTGACAACCTAGGAAGGGGATGAAATAAGTACAAAATAAGGATGATATAGACAAAAGAGAGCCTGAAAAGAGAGGTACAAAGCAAGAGGTGATGAAAGAAACCTGGAACAAAGTAAAATTTGACATAGTTTTTTTCTGTCTTAAATCCCTTAAAATGATTTTTCATAAACCTTAAGACCTGGATTCTTAGGTCTATAAATATTTACTACCTTCATATAAACATCAAACCCTGACTAAAGGGAAGAAAACCACTGATATCCTTTTTTTTTCTACTGCAGCTGTTCAGTTGAAAATATCTTGCATCTGGAAAAGAGAATTGTTATTAGATACCTCCATGCTGATAACCTTAAATATTCACTTACAAGAAGTAAAATATATAATTTATATTTTTGTGTAGATATGGTCCAAAAGAATTAACTCAAATGAATATATCTGTACTAGGTTAGTAACTTTTCCTTGTGTAATCTATAAATTATATAATCTATATATTAAAATATATTTGTTTCATAAAAGAATATTCATTTATGCATGAAACTAATCTCTACTTATTTTATTGACTTTTTTCAACTTATTCTGATGGTATTAGTAACATGCTTATGAATCTTCAGTGGCTCTTCATGGCTTCTAAGACAAAATATAAACATTTCAGCTTGGCCTTTTACAATTTGATTACAGCCTGCCATTCCAGACTTATTTCACATTACTCCCCTTCCACTATGATGTCAAGTTAAACTGGCCTATTTGTTGTTCTAACATTGGTATTCCATTTCCTCCTCATATGACTTTGCACAGACTGTCCTTTGTGCCTAAATTGTGTGCTTCCACCTCGTAGAATATCTAACTTACTTCAATGACTGGAGGAATAAAATAAAGCACTTCTTAAGCATATACTATGTGGCAAAAAAACTGCTCTAAGTTCCGAGAATACAAATACAAAAGCAAAGACCATCTCCATAATCAAGGATATTACATTCTAATAAGAAAAGACAACACACATAGGGAAGTGATGGCTAGGGAGGGGTACTTTGGTTCTGAACATTGCTGGGAAGATGAATGCTCCACCCAAGAACACTGACAGAGATGGATTTGATCATGGTCTGTGGCTCAAGATCCTGGGGTTGGAAATGGGGTAGGAAATGAAGAGGGCATGCATCAGATGGTAAGGTAGTTGGTAAGGCTGTGGAGGAGATGGTCAGTAAGTTGGGAGAGAAGTGCTGCATGACTGGGGCTTTCCCAAAAGTGTTGTGGGAGAGGCGGTGATCAATAAGATTAACAGGATACCTGGGCAGGAGTTCCAGAAATGAAAAGATTGAAAGCTCTAGGGCATGGTCTCAGGCTATTGTGGAGAAGCTTGTGGAGAAGGTGGCTGGACAGTAGGCTCACTTTATGTGTTGATTCCTCTAGGAAGCTCTCCCGGGTTGTTAGTGCTCTCCTCAAATTATCATATACGTATTTATATGTTTGTATAGTATATCTCCAGTGGAATGTAAGTTTCTTAAGGTTGGGCTGGTTTGTTTTTTGTTTTTTTACTGATTCCTTATCTCCTAGCAACTTATCTTACACATAGTAGGTGCTTAATAAATACTTATGGGATTGGAACTTTGCATCTTCTTGCCTTTTCATTCACTCTTGCAAACATAGCCCTATGCCATTGAATCAAATGCTCACAATCAATATTCCAATCTGCTCAGGTTAGGAAATGGCAAATGAAGAAATGAATCACAAAATTTTGTTCTAAAGATTCTTCAGTGGTTATTTTTATCATCTTAATCTGAAATCAATATTTTCCTCAAAGTGATAACTATAGGGCTAAAATAAAGGTGACATACTTTAATAGTTCCTCCTCCTTTTTAACATTTTTTCTATGATGATCTGCATTTTCTTAGCTAGCATTCATATAGAACCTTAAGGTTTTCAAAGTGCTTTTCTATGTATTATCCAATTTTATCTATATAACAACTCCATGAGGTAGGTGCTGTTATTATCCTCACTTTACAAGTAAAGAAACTGAGGCTGAGAGGTTAAGTGACTTGTTCACGGTCACACAGGTAAGGAAATGTCTCAGGCAGAATTTAAACTCAGCTTTTCCTGACTCCAATTCTAGCACTCTAGGTGGACACAATGTGCTCTGGGAAGCCATGGAGGTAAGGATGGGGCACATAAAATGGGAGAAAAGGAGACGTTGGGAAGAATTCTCAAGATCATGTGCAAAATTTGGCTGTTTAACAGGTTTTGAAAATTATTTTCAAGCCTTCCCTTTCCTAGACTGCATTGGTAATAATAATAATGGCTCATATTTCTTTAGCATTTTAAGGGTTAGAAAGTACTTTCCTTAACGAAACTCTGTGAACCTTGGTTTCCTCATCTATAATATGGGGACAATAATCTCTGTATTATCTACTTCCCTTGGTTGTTGTGAGGATCAAATAAGAGAATATAAGTAAAACACTTTGGGAATATAAATATATATATTTATAGATACATACATACATAAATGCATACACATATACGAAGAGAGAGTGTGTTTATACAAACTATTATCATCCTCCATCTGTTCCTTCTTTTCCACTCATACTGCTAACTCTAGTCTAAGCTCTCATAACCTCTCCCTGGGCTCTTTCTGTTACTGGCCTACTAACCAGGCTCTTTGCCTTTAGTCTGCCTTCCTTTAATCCTTTCTACATATTGCTGTCACATCTATTACAGAATTACAGTTTTGACTATGTCATATCTCTAGCTTAAAAAACATCAGTTTACTCAAATGAAGTCTGAGGTTCTTTGTCATGTACCTAAGATTCCCCACAATCTGTTTCCAACCCTCCTTTCTAAGGTTAGCTCACAATACTATATTTTCATGTATACTTTGTTTTAGCCAAAATGGACTAATTGCCATCTCCTACAAAGATTCAGTGTTTACCTCCTCTGGGCCTTTGTTTTCTCTGTTTCTTACCCCTAAAGTGTGTTTCCCATATCACATCCTATTCCGGCATCCTTCAAGAACCTGCCTGTATGTGAAGTACTCCATGAAGTCTTCCATTATACTGTCATCTGGAAGTTGTCTTTCCCTTGTAAGAATCCTCACAGTACCTTGCTCATACCTCTCATCTGCACATATTGTATTCTATTTCATAAAATAGTGGTTTGTGTGTGAGGTAACATAGCATAGTGAACAGCAAACTAGCCTGGAAGTTAGGAAGACTGGGATTCAAATTTCACCCCAACACATATTGGCCGTATGACCCTGGGTAAGTCTTTTAACCTCTTAGTGAACTCTTTAAAACTATAAATGGAAGAGAAGGTGCCCAGCTGCATTGGCAGATAAAATTTCTCACCTAATCTACCTACACTCTCTCCCTCCAAAAAAAGTGATTTGCATGTGATCTTGATGTCTTATCTTCCTAATTAGTATCCAAGCTCTTAGAAGGCAACGATCATGCCCCATTTTGCTTTGTGTCTCTCCCAGGGCCTTGCCAATCAGAGGCATGTAGTAAATATTGAATGATTGTAACCTTATTCTTTTCTCCCCAGGCTGGGCTGCAGACAAGACAGTGCCGCCTTGGGCAGCAGGCAGAGCAGTAGGAAAGTGGTAGGACCTTCTCCCAGCCCTAGCTTTGGGGTGTATTAGTTCAGCTGCATGTTGCTCCCCCTCCTCCCATATATACCCCGAACTATTAAGGAAGAGAAGGCAAAGTGAGGGAGGGGTGGCTAGAGGAGAATAGATAAACCACAAAAAGAAGTGTGAAGAAATAATCCTGCCAATTCAGAAATGCTTTGGCACAATGCTACAGTCCCTGCTCCCCACCCTCAACTTTAGAAAAATACTTTCCTTTTTCCAGAGTTTTTTCTTTTTTCTTCTTTCCCTACAAAAATGCAATTGAGACTGAACTGGGTGTGAGTTTGTGAGGGGGTAATATATTGCATGAGAAAAAGAACTGAATTCATTTTTCAGGAGTTAAGAGAAAGGTTAAGAATAGTCTGCCTCCACTCCAAAGAGGAAAATCAAGAAAGGAGGGAATACTAATTTTACATCAACTTTATTTTTCTCCCAGAAGGTTTTCACAGAAGGTACAGCCCCATAGTCATAGACAGAATAACTAGCTTTATTGCAGCCAAGAAAGACAGGGAAGGATAAATGATACAGTCTTTTGGAGGAAGTAGTGGCTTTGTGACAATTGGCTACAAATTCACATTAGAGGAATGAACGTCATGGAATGATAATATAGTGCCAGGTCCCCATGCTTCTTATGCCTCTGGCCTGAAACATAGGCAGAACCAACCCAGACTAAGAAGATGGAGACCCATAGGTACAGGGAGACAAATGTATGCACCCACGTGCAAGGATACACACACACACACACACACACACACACACACAAACACACATCCCTAAAGTCACAGGACCATAAATAGAGAACTGGAAGGTACTTTACAGGACTTCAAGTCCATCTTTCTCATTTTTATATTTGGGGATACTGAATCCTTGAGAAGGAAGTGATTTGCCTAAGGTCACACAGGTAGACCATAGCCAAATTGGGATTTGAACCCAAATGTTTTGAACACAGATTCTCTGAATCCAGGCCCAGAGATCCTTCTACTAAACCACAAAGATATTTCCTTTCCTTTCCTTTTTTTTAAACTTTCTTCAAAGTCTTTGGTAAACTACTACTTCTCTACTCAACTCTATAGCAGGATCTCTACCCAGTCTCTGAAGAGAGGAGGGCGCCACAATTTGGGAAGAAGAACAGATGTAGTAAAACAAAAGAGGAATATCTTGTCTGTTTTGGTTCTATCTTTTGCCCCAGTGCCCAACTTTGGGTTGGTTTCTAGCTGGTCACATAGCCAGAGGTAGCCTTGGAATTAGATTTCATTCTGTGTCTTTATTGAAGTCTTTGCCCAGGAATTATGCATTGCTTTAAAAAAAAAAAAACCTCTATCTTCCTATTCAGAGATTCAACAGGAAGAAGCCTTATAGAGTGGATAAAGCCCTGGATTTGAATCTGGAAGATCAGAATTCAAATTCTGCCCTATATACTTACTAGCAGTATGACTCTGGGCAAGTCATGTACCCTGTTTCCTCACCTGTAAAAAGGAGATAATATCATCTCCCTCACAGAGTTATTTGAGGACCAAATGAATGATATACCCTAAGTGCTTTGCAATTCTTAAAATGCCACACAAATGTTAGCAATTCTTCTTCTAGGTTCAAATGAACTTGGAGAATTTCATCTATTTTAGCAGCAATTACACTACCCTCTTTGTCATTCTGTATTTGTTTATTATCAGTGGGACCATTTGGGGGAAGATTCTCCAAAAGCACATGTTGAACGAATTTTCCATTTGTTCTAAGTAGACAAACAACGTCTGGACATTGGAACATCACAATAGACTAGAGCCACAGCTATTTGTTGTTAGATGTGTGATAATAAAAGCCTCTGCTTCATTTTTCCTATGAGAAATTGCCACTTAGCTTTCATAGAAGATTTTAATGAGAGAATTAAGAGCATAATATAATAGTATGTAAACAAAACAGCTAACTAGTTTGGTGTGATGGTCTGTGGTAGGTCAACTCAGTTAGCTCCACATAAGAAAGGCAAATAAACAGAATTATTTCCAAAACTCCCATGGGGTATTGTTTGAACAGAAAAAATATAACTTTTAATTGCTTTTTCTACCCCATTCAAGGACCTCAGTGTTTCCAATTTGGGTACTTTAGACATAGATTAGAGACAGCAGACTAGATTCTAAAAAACTACCTTTTCAAGTGAACCACAAATTTAATTAAGTCATTAAAAAGTTTGACCAAATTCCTTAATTTGAGCTAGATTGGGAATTTTTAAAAATGTATTTTCTGTAATTTGAGTTCATTTTGATTGATAATTGAAGAAACGATGAGTTTTCTCTTTCTAAAGTAGGAAAAAAGGGGAATTCCTCAAGAACTTAATTATGTCCTACTTAGTTTCTGACAGATTATTTGTCTTCATTGTAAATCCTCAACTACGCTTTTCAGTAGAAGACTCCCTATTCATTTTGAGGGTCCATGCTCATTTTTCTTCAATGGAGGCTTGATTTAACTTTTTTGAGGAGAGTGAAGAAAGTAACTGGTGATTAAATAAATGCCCAACTGTAGATAAGCACCTCATAAAAATGATAAATACTCCAGATACTAGGGTGATTTAGTGCATAAATGTTATGCATATTAGAAAACATATGTGACTATATCCATAGGATAAAATGGAGTGGCAGAAAGCTAAATATTCCCACCAGGTAAATAATACCTGTGAAATTGGCTAATGCATACAAATTGAAAATATGCATAAAACATAACCACTAAATACATATTTACTTAAGAAGTCCCACAGAAATTTTGTGGATTCTTCACTAATATTCATGTAATATTAGTATAGAACATATTGAAGGGCATTTGGTCAACACACATCAAATATATATAGGCCAAGAAGTAGAGATTTTTTTATGAGGTGCGGTTAGCCATTCACAATGGAATCTGAATACAGCAAGGGACCAATTAATCCTCCCCTTATAGAATGTAACTGTAACATGTACCTGTCTGTATAGTGTTATTATGGGGTTTGATTTTGAAGTACTGTGCTAAAGTTGTCGGCATTTATTCTAAGAGAGCCTAATCACTGGAAAATACAGAATACTACATCTCCAGGGCACTTTATTAAAGGAGATATATTTTAGGGCAAGACTAAATGCTGAACAATCTTTAAAATGTATATGAGATGAACTTCTTTTGGGGTAGGAGGAGAACTATATTTTTCTCTTTCTGTGAAGTACTTTGTAAACTGGTAGTATTTATAGATATGACTACCTTTGTATTTTCTTCTAATCCTTTCAAAATATAGCATCAACTAAAAATTGTATCCATTTTTCACTTTTGTTGGTTTCCACAAGATGATCAAAGACAAGCATGTTTCAATAGAGAATTAAATTGCCTGTACAGCAGGCACACACACACACACACACACACACACACACACACACACACACTTATATATATTTTACATAGATATATTAGAATTTCTAAAGACATGCCAGGCTTCAGAAAAATTAACTTTTTGTGCACTTTTACTCCCTCTGCTGGTAACACAGAATTTGCTAAGATGCATTGATTTTAAATTATACTGTCACTACAAAAGAGAAAAAAATGGCAAAGACCTAATTTCCACCATTGGCTCCCTCCTCTTTTCCTGCCTCCATATCATTGGAAAAAGGGAGCAACAAGGTGAAAGTAAAGTGATATCAATTAGAAAAATAACCCAATAGAAAAAAATGTTTCTTTATTCTATCTATTCACAGTGTAAAATATGGCTATAAAGATTTATTAATAAGCTTTTTGACTGCTATAGTGAACTGTTGGGTCTGCTAGGTGGCACAGTGGTTAGAATGTCAGGCCTGGAGTCAGGAAGAATCATGTTCCTGAATTCAAATCTAGCCTCAGAGACTAGCCAGGGCAAGTCACTTAACCCTCTTTACTTCAGTTTCCTCATGTGTAAAAATGAGCTGGAGAAGGAAATAGCAAACAGCTCCAGTATCTTTGCCAAGAAAACCCCAAGTGGGGTCATGAAGAGTCAGTTACAACTGAAAAATAACTTACAACAAATTAAACTATTGTTTAATAATGAAATTTCAGTCTACCAAAACCCTCAGATTTTTTTCCCCATACAAACTGTTCTCTAGGCACATCTTCTGCATCCCATACTTTGTACTTATGTGATTATTTTTTTTTAAATCAAGCCATAGAGTTTTCAGTCATTCAATCAGTCAGTCAAGTTGTGAAACAAACATTCATTTGTTTATTCTGTGTCGAGCACTGTCCATGGTTCTGGGGAGACACAGAAAGGCAAATATATGGTCCTTAACCTCAAAGAGCTCATATTCTAATGAGGGAGACAACATACAAATCAATATAGAGAAATCTGAGAGAAGGAACTAGCAGGTAGAGTGATGGGGAAAGGCTTCTTGCAGAAGGTAAGATTTATCTGAATATTGAAAGAAACTACGGAAACTAAGAGGTAGAGGTGAGATGGGAAAGCATTTCAGGCATGGGAAATAACCAGTGCAAAAGAACAAAGACATGAGATGGTGCATCATGTGTGAGGAACACTGGCTAGCAGACCATAGAACTTCAACTTTGTTTTTGATCCTGGAGGTAATAAGAAGTCACTATAATATATTGAGTAGGAGGTGATATGTGCTTTAGGAAAAATCACTTTGACAGCTAAGAGTATGATGGATTGAAGTGGGGAGAGATATGAAGCAAGGAAACCAATTATAGGGCTCTTACAATAGCCCAAGTGAGAGGTGACACTATGGTGGTCAGGTGAATGAAGAGAAAGGAATGGGTATATAAGCATTGCTATGAAGATAGAAATGATCAGATTTGGATATGGGATGTGAGTGAAAATGAGCAGTCATGGATAAGACTAAATTTTTGAGTCTGGGTGATTGGGAAAATGGTGGTACCCTCAACAATAAAGGGAAAGTTCATAAGACAAGAATGTTTTAGGGGGAAGAAAATGAGTTCTATTTGGGAAATGTTGAGTTTGAGATGTGTAGTGCATACAAACTGTGATGTCCAAAAGGTTGTGTGGGAAAAAGATTAGGACTAAATAAATAGACCTGCAAATCAGCTGCACAGAGATGATTTAAGTTTATTCTGATTATATTTAATCTTATTAGATTCAGCCTAGCATCACAAGCCATCAAGATCTTTTTCATTTCTGAGTTTTATCATCCAACCTGTTCACTATCCAGCACATCGAATACAATGCCTTCCATTTGTAGATGCTTCATAAATATTTGTTTAATTAAATTTACTTCATTCCAGCTTTGTGTCACCTGCAAAGATGATTGACATACCAGCCATAGAAGGTAAGGCCAATGATAGAACCCCAGCACATTTCACTAGAGATTTCCCTCCTGTCACTTGATGGTGTCCAGATATTTAACCAGTTCTGGTTTCATTTATCTTATGCCTCTTCATATTTTCTGCAATGATAATGTGAAACTTAATCTAATGTTTTGCTGAATTACAGGTATATCTCACAATTTGGTGATTCTGTCAAATAGACTATATTGTAAATGAGACCAAGGTTTCTAGTGTTGGCAATAAAATGGACTAGATGAGAGAGCATGGCTGGATCCACCACTGAAAGGGGGGAGGGATGGAGGAAAGCAAACAACTTAAAACTTCATCATTTCTAAGGGACTGTGAGTCAGCACCATCTTTGTATTTGCAGAACAATATTTTTATATAATTATAAACACCAGAACTACATATTTATTCTATGCATGTGCAAACAAATGCTTGTCTCTGTTTAGTAGTGAAAAGTGAAACTAATAAATTACTCATTTAGAAGAAGAAAGGACCTGGAGAAAATTACTACTTCTCTTTTAGTTAGTAGGGAAAAACTTTCCTAGTGGCAATAAACAAAAAGAGAACATTCAAAAGAACAGCCTCTGGGGAAAGCTAAAGTTCCCCATAAATTAAAAGAGACCAAGGAATAAAATGACATAGCTACCCAATAACTCTCTACTCAGAGTGATTATTATTTTGTACATTTAAAATGGTACTATTCACTGGTTTGGTTAACTGCACGTGTATAAATGGCCCTTTGACTGATGATAGAGATATCCCCCCTGTAATGTCTCTGGTTTTGGAGTGTTTTGTCTCTCAGTTAATAGAATGGTTTTGCCCAAAGAGAACCTCCTAACTGTAAATTCTTCACCTATTTGCCTATTACTTCACCAGAACCTGTCTAGCAAAATTGATCCTCAGGTATTTTCTCTTTATAACATATATGAGTGTTGCCTGCTATTGTAGCTTTTGGGTAAGTTCAAGGTCCTATGATTCAGTTTTTTTAATATTGTGTACCTTTCTCATTGCAAGTTATGCATGCTTGCTTCTGGTGTGGTATATGTAAATACAGAGCACATGGTTACACTGAAAAATATTTTCTGGATGCTGCCACAAATTAAAGTTGTTCATTATCAAAAATGATTCAGTTACATTACTCAGTGAATCCAAATGTTAAGTAATTTATGAATTATATATACATATACATATATGCACATTATATACTAATAAATTCAGCAGTCCCTTCAAGCTCTACATCTGTAATCCTATGATGGTGAAGAAACTGGAGATACATGGTAGCTGTCTTCAAGTATTTGAAAAGCCATCAGTTGGAAAAATGAATAAGTATTCTCCTTGGCAATAGAGGGTGGAAATAGGAGCAACTATTAGAAGTTTCAGAGAATTAGGTTTAAGTTCAATGTAACAAGCAATTTCCTAATAATTAGATTTATCCAAAAGAGGAATGCATTACCCTAGAAGACAGGGAGTTCCAGTTACTAGAGGTCTACAAATTAAGTCTGTATCACTATTTGTCAGGGGTTTTTGTAGAGAGAATTTCTGTTCTGGAATAGGCTGAACTGGATTCTAATTCTGAAATTGCTATGATTCCATAAGATAAATTGGTTCACTTTCTTTTATGAGTACATACCTCAAAAATAATTTCTAATTGCTTCTGGTGTACTGATTGTAAATACAAGGCACGTGGTTACACTGAAGAACATTTTCTGGATGTTGCCATCAATTAAAGTTGTTCATTATTGAAAATTATTCACTTACATCATCGAGTGAATTAAAATGTTAAGTCACTTGTAAATGATTATATATAAATAAGGTTTTAACTAATGACCACAAACTGAAATGCTGATTTCAAAAGATTTCTCCTTAAAAAAAAACCAAAACAACCTAAATGTTTTATTTAAACCTTAACATTAAACATGGATAGGTAGATTGCTTAGTAACTACTTACATTTAAATGACTTAGCTCCAATTCATGGTTTATCATAATCATTTTTTTCAGTTACCCTAAGGTACTGTCCAGATTCTTTGACCCTTCATTCCCATTCACTTTTCCTCAAATATAGTTGAAGGTAATATGTACTTTGCATATGCAATATGCATCTTCTTTTTCACATTGTACTATTTCATGTTCCTTTCCAGATTTCTCAATATTCCTCATAAACTTATTTTTACTAAAGAATTAGATTATATTGAAGAAACAAAATTTGTTTTTACCATTCCCTATTTTTTTGGCATTTTCTTTGCTTCCAAGTTTTTGCAATTGCCTATGATTCTGCCAGAAAAATCTTTAAACAGGCAGCTGTTACTTCAGCAGCAGAGATATTTCTTTTTTTTAAGTTGGTCTGGACACACAACTTGCACTAAATAAACAATATAGAAACACAGGTTGAAGTTCCTGCTTATCTTTAGAAGCTATTAGGCCTTTCTCATATAATAAGTCTCCTTGGAAAAAGACTAGATCCCTTTTGTTTAGAAACATAAACCATTGACATTTTCTTATGGATAACCTTTCCAAAATAATTCCCAAGTATAGCATCAGGTATTTGAAATACTTAAATAATTTCTTTTAAAAAATAAAATGTTTCATTAAAACTTAACCTTGAATACCAATTTAACCAACCAAACTTGCTTAGTAACTATTTTAAGATAAACCATATTCCCAGTTGACCAGCAAGTCAAAGGCCTTACTTATTTTCTTGACATTTTATTTACTTAAATGAATTTGTCTTAGGGAAAGAGAAAGGCTGAAGGCAGCTTAGAACAATGTTGTAATTGTCGCTAATTAAGTGCTCTCAGCTGTGTCTATACTGCAGTGCTGTTTATTTGCCTTGTACACATACACTCAGCTGTAGGTAGCAATCCTAAAAATTCCTGTATTTATTACCTTTGTCCCTCCTGTGTTTTGTTTTCTTAGAGGTGTAATATTGACAAATAGATAAAAACTCAACTCACATGCTTAGTTTTGTAAATAAGTAGCTTGATGCCATGCTGGCTATCCTCAATTCAGAATCCAAAGTGTATAAAACAACAGTTTATTTTAATTCTCTTGTGCTGAACTGACCAACCTAATGCTGAAAAGGAGAAATTCAGAGAAGTTATTTTATAGCTCACATGAAACTGTGCAGAAAATTTCCAAAACCAAAAGTGGCCCCATTGACATTTAATCCAACTCTCTCATTTCAGACAAGAAAACTGAGGCACAGAATTGTGATTTGCTGTAGACCAAACAGTATGGCAGAGCTGAGAAGAGAAGACAGATGACTTCACTTTCTTACAAAGGACTCCTACACGTAATAGGTGCTTTATTACCTTCTCCTTCCTCTCTGCTTTCACCTCTAGTGGATTTTGTTTTAAACCATGTTCCCTCCATGAGAATATAAGATTATAGAAGGATTTTAGATATAGAGCTATAGATATAGAGATTGTCAAATTTCTCTCTCTCCTTAATTTTACAAGTAAGGAAACTGAGGTCAGAGGGGTTCAAAAAGACTTTCTCATAGCATATAAAAAGTAATTGGCAGAGCTGGGATTTGAGTTCAAGTCTTCCAATATCAAATTCAGTGATCTTTCTACTTCTCCATGCTTCACATGAAAGCCAACATGTCCATAATATTTTTCTAAATAATGTAAATTATGTTTGTGTCACCATGATACATTATGGGTTTTTATTTTAAAATAACAATATGGTTATGTCTTTCCTTGTGGTCATGGTTTTTTTCAAAAAGATTTTTTTTATATGATCCAAAAGAGACCCAGATTAGATCAAACTAGTTGATTTTGTCCCTGTAACTCTGGATTCATAATAAATAATCACACCTTAGAGAACTAAGTCTACCCTCAGTTTTCATAATTTTGGGTAGTCATTATTACTTGTATTCTTTCTACTTAAAAGACAAAACTATGAATATTAAAATGGAACAGTTTATTATCAATATGGATACTTGCATATAACACACTTTACACTTGTCACATTTTTATTTTGTACAATTTTAAAATGACAAGAAATTTGGTTTTAATAGAAATACATGCATATTTGACTTATTGATGATATCTTTTATTTTTCTCAAGACTTTCGTTAGTCTCAAAGGGGAGAGAAATTTCTTCTGAATTGAATACAACTGAAGACTACATATATAAATAGTATTATTCTGCCTAGGAAAAAACATAAATATTCTTCGTAAATGAATATCAGATTTACCGACACATGTAGGATAGAGGAAGAAGTAAACCAATGCATCATAATGGGAGTAGTTGATTTAGAGATCAGAGAAGAAGAAACTTCTAACTCCTTTTGCTTCTGATGTAATCTTTTATATCCTTGAGCATAGACCAGAAGTGGATATGACTATTCCTGGCCCTTGAAAAAAGGGAAGACCAGTCAAACGCTACCCCATAGGAGGCAGAAAAGGGATTAAAACCCTGAACACTAGGGGGAATCCTGCCGTAGGACAGGTAAATACCAGGGAGGAGGCACCATAGAATTCTCTGTGTAGTCATTTGCAAAATGATTATGTATATCAAGATATAGCTATTATATATGTATATGTGTGTGACTCATGTATCCGGAACTCTTTGAAGTTTCTGGACTTACACATGGCCAGGATCAAATTATGAGGGTCTGATCATAGCAGCATTATCTTTTTTCTCTCTGGCTCATTACCTGGACCTGGAATTACTCCAGGAAAATGTAAAATTGTAGTTTAGATATCGCATGTATATAGAACTGTGGGTAATAAGATTCCTATATGAGTACACAAAGTAACAAACGTAAATCAGTATGGGACAGCCTTATTTTCACCCCTACAAAATATGGATAATACCCAAAAGACTCCCAGGGGCCCATAAACAGATACAGAAACACACAAAATGCTCAAAAAACTTTCCCTCAGAAGACAACTGTATATGGGGTTGCCCCCAAAGCAACCCTTGCTCATTCTGGTAAATCCCACTTTCTGAGAAGGTCCTCCATAGGCTCCTCCTTCACCTCACCCCTAGATGGACAGTACGACAACATGAGGTAGATCCCCCTAGGAAAACAAACACAGGTTTGGGGTTGTTGAACAAGTAATCTTCTTCCCGGTAGATCTGCTTTGTCTTACTTCATGTAATTTACTGTAATTGTTATAGGGCAAGGTCCAAGTTTCTTGCCTACAGTGTCACATGTCTGCTTCTACAATATGTCTTTTGGGGGGTTTGTTCTATTGATTCCTTTTGTTTTTATATCACACTAATTTTTAAATAAAATCCTCAACCTGAGGGAGTGAGATTACTTTTGGAACAACAACAGCAACAACAAAAGGTTAAGCAAAACTAATTAACATGTTTACACAGGCAACATTCCACACAGTCATAATCCCACCATCCTTTTGCCACATACACCTTCAATAAAAAGAGAGGATATCTTTATTTTTTCATCTTTTCTCCGAGGCCAAAGCTTAGTCTTTATAATTGCACAGTGTATAGTTTCATCGTATTGTATTTTTCCTTTCCACTGGTGTACTGTTTCCCTGTTCGGCTTTTACTTCACTTTGTATCAGTTCATATAAATCTTTCCATATTTTCCTAAATTCCTCAAATTTGCCATTTCTTAGTGTTCAGCAACATTTCATTTACCACAATTTAAGCAGATGTTCCCTAAATGATGGGCACAGACTTTGTTTCCTGTTGTTGGATACCACACAGACACACACACACACAGACACACACACACAGACACACACACAAATCTACTTCTTCCCTATATTTCTGCAGATGTATGTTTTTAAATAACCACTGTTTTTGATGGGATAGTACTGTGCTATAAGAAGTGATTAGCAAGCTGATTTTAGAAAAACATGGAACAATTTAAATGAAATAATAAAAAGTGAAATGAGTGGGGAACATTGTATACAATGTCAGCAATATTGTCCAAAGTATAATTGTGAACAATCAAGTTATTCTGAGTATTACAAATACTCAAATCAACTACAAAGGACATATGAAGGAAGATGCTACCCACCTCCAGAGAAAGAACCAATAAATAGAAGTATGCACAGTACAGTGTTATATATATGTATAATGCAAGGTGGGGAGGAAGGGAGTAAAGGAGACAGTTTGGAACTTAAAATGTAACAAAAAAATAAATTAAATTAAAAAAACAAATAACTAATATTTTTATTAGAGCAAATACAGTTGTGAAAACTGCACATTATACATTTTGGGGCCAAGGACTATAAATAAAAAAAACCTCATAGGTTGAGTTCTTTCACAGGAAGAAACTTTAAATAAACAAAGTGACATTAATACATTGTTCTGTGGAAAACCTCAGTTCCCTGGTTGCAAGCATCTTCACACTATTTCCCAGTCAACTTAGTAGAGGCTTGGACCACTGCTGTCATAGTGGCCATGCCTGAACTATCAGTCTAGACCCAGTAGCTAACAGCTGTCTGTGGGCAAGTCTGACTAACAAGCTGCTGAAGTACAACATTTCTCTGTCTTTCTTTTTCTTCCCCTGTCTTCCCTTTCTTTCTCCTCCGCTCTCTTCTACCCAAACAAAGATTAGAAGTTTCTTTAAGGGCAAAGTAACAAGAAGCTCAGGGACTTGGGAATCCATACTCCCACATTCCTTCTCCTCATTTCCTGGTTTCACTGATTTATTATTTCCTTCAGTTGAACTTCTGAGAGAGGGGAGGAACTGTATATAGATCTCATGCAATTTATTTAATTGAATTCAAAAATATTGATTAAGCACCTGCTATGTGCCAGAAAAGGAATTAAGGTATTATGGATATAAAATCAGAATAAAACAAATGAAAAAAAACCAAAGCAGTGCCTGACCTTAAGGAGCTTCCATTTTAGGAAGGCAGGGGAGATAAAGCTTGTTAATTAGAAAGTATATGCAAAGTAAATAGCAATAAAGACTAAGCCCTTGATTTCATTGTTACAAAAAGCTGCCAGGAGAGGAAATGCAGGTTCCATCAGCACAGGTTGGTACCTTCTTTACATCATATATGGTCTTAGACAGCTTCTTTGAGCCTTTGAAGATGGAAATGATCTGCTCAGGGCCACACAGCCAGTATGTGTCTGATGTAGGATTTGAAACCAGATTTTCCTTGCTTGAAGGCTGACTCTACCCACTACATTACACTGCTTCTCAAAGTAAGTGCAAAATATTTGGGGGGTGGGGTGAAGGGTGGGGGTGGATTATGGCACTAACTACTGGAGGAAGTTCAGGAAAGGTCATGTGTCAGCACCTGATGGTACCTGCTCGCAGTCTTTCTGAGGGGACCTAAGGATTCCAAGAGTTGAAAGGGAAATGGGAGAACATTCTAAACATGAGGGATGGGGGAGAGGGGTGGGGGATTGGGGAGGGAGTGAGGGTCCAGTCTGTTTAAAGCCACAGAAGTAGGCTTGAATGTCTCATATGGGAAGCAGCAAGAAGGCTGGTATGGTTAGAACATAGATCCTATAAGGTGGAATTAATGTGAAATAACTCTGGAAAGATAGACTTCAGTCAGACTAAGAAGGGCTTTAAATGCCAAACAGAGGAGTTTGTATTTTATCCCAGAATCAAGAGGAAGCCACAGGAGCTTCCTGAGCAGGAGAGGAACATGGTTACATGTGCAGTTAAGGAATAGCAATGTGACAGCTGGGCGGAAGATGGATAAAAGTGAGAAGTGCCTGGAAGGAGGGGAGCCAATTAGGGAGAGAAAAGGAAATGGTGTACTTTAGAAATAAGGTGGCTAAAACTTCACCACATAATACATGATAGAGAAAGGAGAATAAGATTTCTCTACTATCACCATCATTTAACTATATATAAAATATATAATACATATACATACAAGCGTATATACATACATACATACATGTATATATACACACATTAATATTTGTATATGTATAGGCATAGCCTATACACATATGTGTACATACATTTACATTCATGTATATGTATTGTACGTAGTGGTTTTGTTGAATCATTCCGTTGTGTCAGATTCTTCGCGACCGATGGACCATAGCATGGCAATACTGTTCATGGGGTTTTCTTGGCAAAGATATCAACATAATTTGTCATTTCCTTCTCCAGTATATATGTGTATATATACATATGTATGTGTGTATATATACATACACATATACATACACGAATGCACACAGATAGATAGATAGATAGATAGATAGATAGATAGATAGATAAATGATAGATAGAGATATTTCAAAATTTAAAGGAACTGAGGACACGAGAGGTTAAAGCAACTTGCCCAAAGTCGTACTGATAGTAAGTGGCAAAGCTCAGATTCAAATGTGGGTCCTCAGTGAATTCTCCCATACTACCACTTTTTTTTCGATTTTGATTTTAAGAGAATAAAAATATGTAAGCCAAAAGAAGTTCTGTGATTAGGACTTAAATCACACTAGATCTCAATTATTTGTTTATAAAATATTGTTTGAATTACGTTTTATGGTATAGTTTTTTTCTCAAATTTCAAATTATTTTCCTCATGCTGAAGTCCATTGTAGGGATGTGATGACATAGATGAAGGTGGTTTTGCCTGAAAACCTCATATGTCCTCTCAATAAGTTAATGGTCATCTCCTCACTCTTCTTTCTGATTCTCCAACAAATTTCTTCCTCAACTGCTAAAATCCAGTCATTAGAATCTCCTGGTATAGAGAAAGCTAGCTCTGGAACCTTTCAAATCTTCCAACTGAATATGTAAGTCACTAATACCAAAAGGGCATATTCTCACATGGCTAGATGATTCCTCTGCCTCTTTTATTGGGCATTCATTACTTTAGTAATGGTGCTCAGTTGCAGAATCGGACTAGTCATATTATTGTAAATTTGTAACAACACCCCAAATATTTGTCACCAATTATTCAGAGATTTTTTTCTTTAACACATCGTGGTATGTGAATGTAATATATCATATATCATGCCTTGAAAAGCAATAAAAGGCACAATTTCAGAGGAACCTGGGAAAATGTGGATAAACTACACAGACTGAAGTGAGCAGAACCAGGAAGAGAACAACTTGTGCAATAATAACATTTTAAATACAAACAACTTTAAAAACTTTAAGAATTGTGAAGAATGCGATGACCAACCACAATTGCAGGCAACCAATATCAATGCATACTCTTCTGACAGAGAGGTGACAAACTCAAGATGCAGAATATGACCTATTTTTTTCTAACCATGGCCAATGTGGGAATTTGTTTTGCTCAACTCTACATATTTTATAAGGATCATATTCTTCTTTTTTTATATGTGGAGAGAGAGGCAAAGAAAATACATAGTTTTTCATTGAAAAAGAAAAAAAAATAAAGGTTGCTTCTTTAAGGGATAGCAATGAAGTTAGAACAAATAAAAACAAACACGTCTCTTTAAATGCTGTTTTAAACTGGTGTGTAAGAGCCTGGAGTGTAGGGTTTATGCAGATGGTTAATTTGAGATTAAAATAGGTAGATATCAAATATGACAGGAGGGCATAAATTCTCTTAAGCTCTTGAAATTTACCAAAGAATTAAAAAATGTAAATGTGTTGAGAAAACCCTATTTACCTCACCCGTTTGTATGGTAATTGACTGTTCATAATGAAATAATCTGATGCATGGAGCCCAGCTAAATTAGCCTCCCCATAATGTACTGTCTTCAAGTAACTTCACATTCTCATTAGGGTCTCTCTCTAATTTCTAAAGCAAAATTAATGTAATTAGTGACCCAATCAATACATATTGATCGTTAGTTGCTTCAGTAGGATGTAAAAATACCAGGTCAGAATAGAAAGGTTTTAAAATAATCATTGACAAATGTAAACACTTTGGTGGAGAAAAAATTAACTTTAAAGTATTTTCTTTTGTAGTTATTATGAACTCTTAGTAGCAACACTATCTTGATCTTTGTTTAGATGAATTTTGAAGTAATGCAGCTTTCTTATAAACACGTATTAATGCTGTATTTGGCCATATAGATTTCCCCCTTTCCTCCAATAAATATCCAAAAGGACACATTTTCCCCCTTATGGTGCAGAATTCCAGATGACTAATTACTCCAAACAAGTATTTCTTTTCACATGCAAATGAGAGTAAGATGCCTTGCAGAAGATACCCCCTTATAAGTACACCTGATGGCCAGGGGAGCTGGGTTGCTCTTAAGTGTAGGCAGGATAAAACCCCAAAACTCCAAAATGAAAACCAAAACACATATTCATGAAAATCAAGGCAGTGACACTTTTCTACATACTAATCAGTTTACTTCAGGATAAAAATTAGATGGCACTTCAAAGGAAAAGGGAGATATGAATCCCACACGCATAGGAAACCCTAAGCTGCCAGACATACTGCTAATTTGGTGATCTGGAGGCGGTTAGTTACAAAAAAGGTGTGTAATGTAAGTAATGTAAACTCATAATGAACTATCTTAACTGCTCAATTTCCTCATTGAAAAGTCAGAGCTAGACATAGGGATCTCGAGGAAAATTTGCTAGACAAAACTCAAGTTTCTGAGTCTCTTTTTGAGCTACTGTAGAGGCATTAGTATTAGGGGTGGTATATGGAGACAGGAGAGGTGAAGAGAAAGACTCTCAACTGCCCCTCAAAGACTACAGTGATTGAAATCAAGGTCTTTTCATTTTCCCTCCCTCTTGTGTTTGACTGTATTTCACAGAAGCTTTATGCCATTTGAATAAATTCTCATTCTGCAATAGATTTAAATTGCTTTGTTAAAAAAGTAATGAATTAGTAGTTTTTCTTTCAATTTTCCTACCTTTTGAACAGAAATAAAGCTTTTCAAGATATTTAAATTTATATACAGTGATTACTCAAAGGAATGGCTGTAACAGGTGCATGTTTAATTTCATTTTCAGCGCAACACTGAACAAATCACTTAGCCTTCCTCGGTCTTAATTACCACATCTGTAAAGTGATGGTTTTGGATTCAATGTCTTCTGAGGTCCCTTTCAGCTCTAGAGCTACCTGCAGGCAGCTTCTATCATGTTGAGCAATATGAATACTACTTACTCTACCCATCCCTTCAGACTTGCATGTCTATACTCTGTCCTGAGCTTCTGTTCCCCACCAAGAACCAACTATTTAACATTTCAAACAGGTCTGACCACGTTCTTCCATTACTCAGTGAACTCTAGTAGCTCCCAAAAATCAAATACAGACTTCTCCATTTGGGATTTAAGGCCCTTCACAATTTGGCTTCAAGCTACCATTTCAGCCTTATTAAACTGAATACCCTATAAGCATCTCAAAATTAACTCATCCAAAAAAGAAATCACATTTTCCCCTGCTCCAAACCCAACCCTTTTTGTCACTTTTCTATTTCTGCTGATAATACCACCAACCTTCTAGTCATTTAGACTCATGATGTCTATGTATTGCTTGACTTCTCATTCTCACTTTTCCCTCTCCCTCTGATCAATGGCTTTATTGATTCTGCCTTCATAAAATCTGGCCTGTTTTCTTTACTCCTATGGCCGCCACACTAGTTTTGTTTTGGCTTGGACTTTTTACAATAGCCTCTCCATTGAACTCTCTGGTTTAGGCCTTTTCTTTCTTTAATCTATCTTCTACTTAACAAAGTGATATTTCTAAAGCCCAGGTATGACTCTATCATATTTGTATTGATTAAGCTGCTACTATGCGCCGGGCATGATGCTGGGGGATACAAAGACAAAAAAGAAAGAATTCTTTCCTTCAAAGAGCTTATATTCTACTGCAGGACACAATGTGTAGATATATATAGATATATATATATAGATATATATATATATATATATATGAAATAAATACATAAATATGAGTTAATGGGAGGAAGGCAGGAAGGCATTAGCAGCTGAGGAAATCAGGAAAAGACTTATGTAGAAGATGATTCTTGAGCTGAGATTTGAAGTAAACTAGACATTTTCCAAAGTGAACATGAAGAGAAAGTGCATTCTAGGCACGGGAGACTGCCAGTGTAAAGCAGAGAAATGGGAGATGGAGTGTCCTAAGCGTAGAGCAGTAAGACCAGCTTGGCTGGACCATTGAGTGTCAATCAATCATAACCAATTAATAAATATTTATTAAGTGTCTACTGTGTGCCAGACAATGTACAAAGCTCTTCAGATACAAAAAGAGGCAAAAGATAGTCCCTGCCCTCAAGGAGCTTACAATCTAACGGAGGAATGTTGTGTTGTTGTTGTTGTTGTGTTTGTCCGTCATTCTCAAAGAGGACCACAACATCAGGGAAATGATGACATGACTTGCACTTGACTTTTATTTGAGTGAGGGAAGGCTGTGCAAGGTCACCAGCCTCACTTTCTCCTCTGGAGCCATCTGGGTCTGGGGGCTTGATATTCACCAGGATGACTGGAGATGGTCCAGGATGCATTGGGAGATCTGGCCCTTTTAGGCTAAGGCCTTTTCAGGTGCTCACTGTGAGTGAGATAACCAATGGAGGAATGTATAATAAGGCTGATATAGTAATGTGAAGGGTTTTAAATTATAAGCAGTAGAATTTGGATTTGATTGTTGAGGTAATAGAGAGCTGCAACAAAGTTGGCACAATGGATAGAGTGCAGGATCTGGAGACAAGAAGACTATCTTTCTGAGTTCAAATCTGGCCACAGCCAGCTGTGTGACCCTGGGCAAGTCACATTGCCAATGTGATACCCGCAGCAGCTGCTATGAATACACAAAAGTATTTCCAAGTTTGAATCACAAAATACAACACACTCTCTTGCTCAAAGATGAAGCCAAGATAATTATTCAGATACCAGAAAGCCAAATCCACCACGGTAGCAAAGAAGTTTGTACACATTACCAATGCAGGGAACACTGCCATCCCCAAGCCTTCCCTCTGTCAGGCCTCCTCCCAAACAAGCTCCCTTAGGCAAAATGCCTCCCTCTCTCACGGTAGCTGCTCTGCTCCTTTCTCTCCCAGCTCTGTCTCACATACACTTCCTACTCCACCTGTTTGGCAAGCTCCTCCCACCATAGGCTCCAAGTGAGTCAAGCTCATGTGACTCAGGCTCAAAGCAGGTCACATAGGCCTATTATTGAAAGGGAAAGATCTTACCATTCCATTACCAGTACACCACTTTCCCTCAGTTTCCTCACCTGTAAAATGAGCTGGAGAAGAAAACAGCAAACCACTCCATCATATTTGCCAAGAAAACCCCAAATGGGGCCACAAAAAGTTGGACACAGCTGAATAACAACAATAGAAAACCACTAGAATTCACTGAATAATTAATAATTTCCACTGACTAATTCTTTGAGTAAGTCCATTACTCCATGATCAGACCTGTGCTTTAGAAAAATGATTTTGGAGCTGTGTGGAAGATAAACCGAAGGGGGAGGGGGGACTTGAGGCATGGAGACCAATTAGGATGTTGCTGCAATCCTAGGGAAGAGGTGAGGAGTACCTGAGTTAGGGTGATGAATAAAGAGAACAGGACAGGGATGTTGTGGAAATACAAAAGACAAGATTTGACAAATGATTGGCTATGGGAGGTGAGGGAAGGAGTTAATAGTCATAGATTTTGAGCTGGAAGGGACCTTAGAAGTCACTCATTCCAAACCCATCATTTAAAATTGAAGAGGCAGAGGCCCAGAAAGATTAAGTGATTAGCCATATTTCTAAGTATAGACAAGATTTTAATCCAACTCTTCTTGACTTCACTTCTAAAGTTCTCTCTTGAATTTATTGGCTTCCTTCAAGTCCCAGTTAAAAACCCACCTTCTACAAGACACCTTTCCTGCTTTTCCTAATCCTTATACCTTCCCTCTCTTTCTCATCTCTAATATATAGTGTTTGTATCTTGTTTCTACCTGGTTGTTTGCATGCTGTCTCCTCAATTAGACTGAATGGCTTGAGAGCAGGGACTATCTTTTGCTTTTTTTGTGTCTCCAGAGCTTGGCATAGTTCATGACACATTGTAGGTACTTAATAAATGATTATTGACTTGACTGACCACTATACTTTTCATTTCAAGGTCAATGGTGTACTCAACAGAAATACCAAAGTTTGGAAGAGAATGGACTTGGGTAAAAAGAAATGGTGAATTCTGCTTTGGACATGTGGAGTTTGAGCTTCCTACAGTATGATGGGCATAACAGCAGGCTTCTTGTGTTACCTGCTAAGGAAACAGTGTCAATCCCACTCCATGATAATGGAAAGCCATTTCTTCCATCTGTTGTCGACTTTCTCAGCAATTTTAGATTTTTAATTTAATGGAACTTTATACCAAAATTGTATTGAAGTTAAGAACTAATTTACCTTCAGGAATTTAACACACACACAGTCAGGGCCACCTACCTGTACTCAGTGCTTGAGCTTTATTCTTCCTTACTTAACTTCCCCCTTTTGAGAACAGTGCTCTTGTGAAACTTGAAACTATCTTTTAAAATGTTAAGCATCCTTTAGTAGTTAATACAGGAATCAGTTTAAAACCGAGCTATGACTTTTGGGGGGATGATAAACAGGGGATGGTCTTTACTTTTTTTTGAGGGAAAGGAGGGAAATTTCCTTCTGGAATGCAGATCCTCATTAGCTTGGCAGTTTACAGTCTTGATCTTAGAGAGTGGCCTAGGGCATTGAGAGGTTGTATCAGTAAGGCAATAAACAAAACATCAATGATAATCGTGAATATGCCTGTGTAGTTCTGTATTGCAAAGTATGAGAGACTCTCCATAAAGAAGGTAAAAGAAGTATAATGTTTATTCAGACACCAGAGACTCATATCCCATAACCAAATATTCAGCTACCACAGTCAGTCAGCCCACTTTATCACAACAGCAAGGAACTTAAAACACTATATCACAGCCTGGAAACTCACCATCCCAAAACCTCTCCAACCCCCTGCTGGTGTCTTCCCCAAAACAGACTCACAGTATAGCTAAGTCAGCCTGTTCAGTTCTAACAATCGCGAGGGCAGCCATTAGCAGCCACCAGCAGCCATAACATCTTTCTCTCTCCAAGTATTTTCTGTAACATAACTTCCTTTTCCTGTCAGGAAGCTCCTCCTACCACATGCAACTTAGGCTTCCTGTGACATAAGCAGGTCACATGGCCTATTAATGAGTGGGAAAGATCTTTAAATCTAATTGCTACTACAGAGGTTCAGTGACTTGCCTAGAGTTCCATAGTCAGCACGTGTGAGAGGTGAACTTTTTGATTCTGAGACCAGGGCTCAATCCACTATATAGAACATATCCAATTTTTTTTTCATTCACTCCTTTTTTCAAGAGCAGCTACTTACCTTGAATATGCTCATTCCTACCTGTCAGCCTTTTTTCATTCTAGAGTGCCTTTCCCCTCTCTAAATCCTAGCCATTCTTCAGGGTTCAGCTCAAGGCTGAGTTCCTTTCTGACCATACAGCTCCACATTAATCTCTCTTTATTATGGTCTCTCCTAGCTTTTAGGCTGTGTATCATTCATTTAGGTACTTTAAGGCAACTAGATGGAACAACGGAGAGAGCACTGGATTTAGAATCAAGAAGCCCGAGTTCAAATCCAGCTTCAGACACTTACTAGATGTTTGACCCCGGACAAGTTACTTAACTTCTATCTTTCCTACTCTGTAAAATAGGGATAATAGATGATAGAGCTGTTGTGAGGATCAAACATGGCAATATTTGTAAAATGCTTTGCCACAGTGCCTAGTTCATTGTGGGTGCCTAATAAGTGCCTGTTTCCTTCGTAAGGAATTTGCATTTTGTTTGTTAAGGAGACATCAATGGCTTTTGACTTGGCAAGGCCTGTGGAATCTCAGTGGAAGATTAGACTTAGACAGTGGTTAATTGAACAGGGAATGGTCACTCTTCCCCGTATTCCTGCCCTTTTTCTATCAAAGAAATCACCGTCTATAGATGGTTTTCTCTTTTCTTTTGGATGGATTAAGTTAAGAAATCATTATTGAGCCTCTAAGTTTGGGCCCATTCACCATTAACCTCACTGAGAAAAGAAGTATTCCAGAACCTAGGGAGGTGGGGGCAACAGGCATTACTTATTTATGACTGAAGTTATTTCTCTCTGGCATATCCCAAAGGGTTACTTTCTGTTGTTAATTGGAACTTCTAAACCATTTTTATTTACAGAGTGTTTTATAGTCATTGGTATTGATGACTTCTAATCCCCCGTGAGGTAGGTGTCAGAATGAGGAATTGACAGGGCCCCAGCTTTCAAGAAGCGTAGAAACTAGAGGGCAGAAACAGGCACTTTTCTTTCCATATGCCTGGGGCAGGGCACTTGTTTGCTCCTCTGGATTTGTTGGATTCATGTTCCCTGCTTCAGATCACTGAAAGGGTTAGGCTAGGTTTCCTAGAGGAAGGGTCTTTGAGGCAAGAAACAGCTGAAAGGAGGGAGAAGAACAAACATACTGGAGAGTAAGAAATTTTCCCTTCTCTGATGCCTTCATTCAAATGAATCAGAAAGGCAAAGCTGTCTTTCCTTGGACAGATTGGGTTCCTTCAGGAAGTATGACAGATAAGGACCTGTTTATTATTAAAGGTGCAATGCCACTCATGACAAACATATGGATAGTAACACTTTGGCCAGCAGGGTGCTTCTCTGTTTTACTAGTTCAGGAGGACTTGATTGATGGCAAAGACCAAGGTCTCAGTAAAGATAATTTAGCCATTTCCATACAGTTTACGCTTGTGTTAGTTGTATCCTGCAAGGGAGTCCCCGGAGGGAGGCTTTCTTTGACCTTCCTCCTAAAAGGTAACACAGAGGAGACTCCTCAAGGCCCTATCATCCAACAAGACTAATGGTGGCTTCCATGCCTATTATCATTCAGAGACATCGAAAGAGACTTTAAAAATGCAGTGCCACATTCCTCCCTTGATGTTCCCTATGATCTATTAAGGTATTATGTGACAGATAAATTAATCATTAAAAACTTACTGTTAAGTCTTTACAAATAATAACCAGGTGTATCTTGATTATCTTGGATCTTGATATATATTTTTCTGTCACTAAACACAGAGGATACAGAACAGTTTGTTTTACTCACAGCTAATCTGAAGAACTCAGGGAAAAGAGGTTATTTTCCCCCTTTCAGCTTTTTCTAGTTTTTTTTTTTAGTCAGAAGGGCAAAGGGGATTTGTTTTTAAAAAAAATCTTTTTTTTTCACTTCGGAAATAGTGTGTGACAGCCAGAATCACTTTTTCATGTTGTTGTTCTGGGGTGTCAACATGAAGAGTCTGTACCTGTTTGTTACTGCTTCTAATACTTCAATATAACTTATTCCTCCCATCCCCTGCTACTTTGTATTTAAAAGATTCTGCCAAATAACACACTCTATACCTTATAGGCATTAGGCATTTTGCCACATAGTAGATTCCATTTGATGTGGTCACTCTAGGTGAGAGTGGATTTTTATAACAAGGAGATTCTCCTTACATTAACTGGTTCCAGGGCAACACTTTCCATTTTCAAATGCTAACCGGAAAATAGGATGCAAATGCAATGAATTTGCACAAATTCTTCGAAGAATAATGAAAATCCAAGGCCATAGTTTAGGATGATGGTGAATTGGCATCATAAAGAAAGTCTCTAGGGCTAGTCTAAGACTTACATACTTGAGCAAACTTTGGAGGGATAACTTACCCTGAGAGAAATTGTCTGACCAATTGTTGGCAAATTCATTAACATAAGGACAGTCCAGGTGGTGATGGGAAATATAAGGTGGTAGAGGTGGGTACTGAAAGAAACTAATGGCTAGTGCCTCCCCTGAAAAAAATTACATTGTATTTATTTTGTATAGGTATATGTATATACATATTGAGGTATGTGTTTTCTCCCAAGATAGAATGTAAGCTCCTTGAAGGCAAAAACTGTTTCATTTTTGTTTTTGTATCTTTGATCCCTATTATAGTGCCTGACACATAGCAGGTGCTTATTAAATACTAGTGAACTGACTGATGAGTTGAATGGATGATTCTTATTAGGAACCAATAGAGAGAATGGAAATTCAAATCCTGTATCCCAACAATCTTACCATTATATGACCTCTTTGAAGATGAGTAAAGGAGTGATTCGAGATTATACTTTATTCAACTTCAATAACTGTTTAAAAACTAACTGGCTACATGGATTTCAAAATGCTGGAGTTCACCAGGGAGAAGAACTAAACTGTGATTTTTTTTTAAAAAATGGTCTGTAGAATATATTCAACATGATTGTTTCATTCACTCTAGGGCCCAATATTATTTTTTTTCTAGTAAAATGAACAACTCTTTAAGACAGTGGTATCATTTACTTACATACATGAAATATTGTATTATATACTTTAGTTACAAAGTATCTTGCTATATAATAATAATGACAATAATAATAATATTTCACATTCCTATAACATTTATGGCATTCCACAAGGAGTTTTGCACATAATCCTTTATTTTTTACTAAAATGAAAATTTTTAAATTCTGAGAGGATGGAGAAGTCTGAAATGTGGTTGGTTCAGGGGTACTTGTTTGTCCTAAGTAGTGATCAAAGCTCTAAATTAATTTAATCCAAAGGACTTTGGAAAGGGGAGACTAATTCAAATTGAACCAATTCTTCATTTGCTTTTTAATTTTGCTTTCCTCAGCTAAGAGGAAAAAATACTTCCAAGAGTGAAAAGAGAGCATGATCAGGGATAGTCTGGGCAAAAACATGAGTTATCTTCTGTATTTCTTTCCTGCCTTTCATTGTCTTCTTCCTCCCACACAAATTCTGGAGCTAACATCCACTGCCTGATTAATTTAAATCTTAGTATAAATTTGGGTATTTGTATTTCAGGATGCCTAGCATTGACTCTTTGCTTATAGAATTTCAGAAGCAGAAGTATTTCAGTAGGAGAATATTAGCTTCCACTAAAGTTCATCTTCAAGTCCTCATGATGTAGAGGTTTTTAAAGGTTGTGCCAGCAAAGACTGGATTATATCTGGTGGGTCTTATTAAGCTGGAAAGAATTCATGTATGGATTTAGCAATCTGCCATCCAAGGACCAGTCTAAGTTTATAGGCTAAATCTGACTCCTTTACTCATCTTCAAAGGGGTCATCTTATGACAAGGTTGTTGGGATACAGGATTTGAATTTCCCTTCGCTATACAGGTTCCTAATAAGACTCATATAGCTAAGACTAGCTTTGGCCTTTCAAGATTCAAAGATCTGGAGGACTTCCCAACAGTATTGCAATAGCTTCGCTGGAATGGTCAAAGTCCATGTTTACATTGAAAGTGAAGGAAATATTGGATCCAGATTCATGGCTCCATGAGGAACCTAGCAAAGAAGCTACAACATGCTTAGGGGGTACTTCTCATGTATTACCATTAAGGGCAAAAAAAGACTTTCAGTAACCTGAGGCTATGAGTTTCCATTTTGCCATGTGTGATCTCTAAGACTGAACCTACTTCCCCCTGGACTCTGTAAGCAACAGTGTGGGAGTGGGTGACAGACTTTTGGAGATGATGTTTTGTGCCAACTATTCTTACTCTACTATATCAGTAAATAATCCTTTCTAAAAACTGACTAAATAAGAAACTGACAATCGTGGTAGAAAATACACTGGTGGAAGTTCATAAGCTATAGCAATAGAAAATATGCCACTGACCCCTCAGGAGTATTCCTAGAGCCTTGAGGGGTTATAGAAGCCACTTGCTGGGGAATCAACTCATCAGCTGGGAGTGAGAGTTGAAATAGTAGTTTCAGAGCAGTTGTTACATGTGGGTGATATTTTATGTATTTACATATATGTGTGTGTGTATGTGTGTATATATATGTACTATAAAAACCATTATCATCATAGATATAGGTCATATATGTTATATATGATAAAAACCGTTAAATTAAGTCTTGGTGCTCCAGACATTGTCGCATGCATTTTACAAATAGGGAATTTTTTTATAACACACACATCTACCCTATATATCTTATTTATGTATGCCCAGTGCTGATAATGTGAAGAATTTGCCAAACCAAGCTGAAGTAATTGTATTTAAATAATATCAGACAGTTCTGAAGTATGTGAACAGTAAAACAGTAAGGGTTCTGAGAGTGAATAATTTCCACTTCCACCACTGACATGGTTGAAAAGCCATAGAAGCTGCAGAAAAATGTAATACTAACAAAGGCACTATGACTTTTTAAAAAATAATACAAAGGAAACTTTAAGTGTGTTATTTTTTTTAAATGATTGTTTTAGACAAGGAAGAGAAATTAATATAAATTGCAAAAGAGACTCAGGCTATATTAGAAATAACAGAAAAGAAATAAAACCTGGAAACATCAATACAATAAAATTCAGCCTGGACACATCTAACAAAAGGGAGCAGCTGAGGAATTTTTCAAAAAGCATTTTCCACACAACTGTTCTGGATTGTTGAGGCTGTATCCTCATGGCAGCATATGAAGGATGCCTAGTGACCCCTAGCTGAGGTGAAACATATAGCATCGCTTTGGGGACCTCCTCTGATTCAGAAATAGCTGGTATCTGGGGATTTCTCTCATTGTGCTATTTGTTAGGTCATGGGGAAGCAGCTAGAAAACTGAAACTTGGGAAAGACCTTAATTTAGAGAGGCCAAGGGCACCCACTACATCCTGGTCTATTGCCAGTCCTCTTGACCTTTGTCTTGCCTCTGGACTTCAGTGACTCTGAAGGAAAGAATAAGGCTGATGCCTTTGCACAGCTCTGCCTTACTCAAATCCAATTCACATGCAAGTCAAGACATCAGACTCTCAAGAACTACAGTAACAGCAGCAGCAGCAGCAGCAGCAACAGCACCGTAGCAAAGTACAGGATAATCTGGGACCTTTCACTCCAACTCCCCCTACCTCCACCTTCTTCTCTCTGTCTGTCTCTGTCTCTGTCCATCTGTCTGTCTGTTCATCTCCTTCTCAATGTTTCTTGGGTTTTATATGTTTTCATGATTAAAGCTTGCCCCCTTGTTTAATTTTTTCTGTCTTGTCCCTCTTCAACATTTGTGTCCAAAAGGAAGGTACTCAGCTACCTAAAGTGGCTCATGCCCTTAAAAACTGTAGTGATGAGCCATGACAGAGCATTCATTGCTGTCTGGAAATCACCTGTCTCAAGTGTATTGTGAGTCATGGATCTGAAGTAAGGAACTGCGGGCATTTCATCAGTGTTGCACTGGGAACAGAGCAGTGTTAGAGAAGAAAGTGAATGGTGGACAGGGTGGGAGAGGAGAAGAAAGGGGAAAGAAGCATTTAAAACAATTTCAGGTTGTAGTTACTAAGTATCCGTGCCATTCTTACTGCTGCAGCACTGTAATCAAAATTTCAATTTCCAAGGTTGGAATCATAGTCTAAGAATAGACATCCCTGGGCTGGATCACTCTGCAGTACCTCAACTCAGGATGCCTTGATCATATCTCAACTCAGCTACTAATGTCTGCTTTTTGTTATTCAATCAACCTGGTCATCTTGATTGGAAGCAGAAAGAACTATGTGATGCAGGGTCGCAGTAAAAGGCCAACAGCTTACCTTCAGTTCTGTGGAATGTACCTCCACCTCCCCACCTGACCCCCGACCACGAAAGTCCTATTCAGAGCATAGGATTTACAGCTAGAAGGGACCTCAAGGGTCAGCTAGTCCAATCCCCTCTTTTTTCAAATGAAGGAATTCAGGACAAGAGCAATGAAGTGACTTGTCCAATTCCCTCAAGTGGTGAATAAGTATACAGAGCTATGAATTTGAACCCAAGTCCTTGGCCTCTAAATCCAGTCTTCTTTCCACTGCACCATACTTCCTTGTTGAGGTACAGGGTGATCTTGGATTCTTGAAAGGTATGCCAACATAGAACAACCTTGGCAGGTCCTACCGAGATAGAAATACTCAATTTGTGGGTTGGACAATGGACTGTGTGTTTGTTATGCCTCAACTAGCTTCACTGAGTTGAGAGAGGCTCATTGGCATTGAGGTGATGGAGTGGATAGAAAGCTGGACTTGAATTCAGGAAGACCTTAGTCCCAATCCTATCTCAGATAATTACTAGTTGTGTGACCTTTGGCAAGTCACTTAGCCTCGGTTTCTTCAACAGTAAAATGGGGATAATAATAGTATTTGCCTCATAGGGATATTGTGAAGATCAAACAAAATAACATATATAAAATACGTTTCAAAATTTAGAGTGCTACATAAATGCTGGTTATTATTATTATCATAATCATAATTATCATAATCCATAGATCATTACTTTTGCTTGCACTCAGCCCTTCCAGCCATAATAGAATAGAGGAACCACTGGGGAAAAGGATCGATCATTCTCATTACACCAACCACCAAATAACTACTGCCTTTGGTCAGGTGGGCCTAAGAGTTCCAGGATTGACAGTACCGCTCCAGACTACCAACAGCACTTCCAGTCTTGCCTTAAGAGCTGTCAATCAGGAGAACAAACCCTGTGGAAGAGTGGCCCCAGCTCTTCCACCACCAACTGCTGGCCAATTGTCACCAATAGGGCCAAGAAGCCAGCTTAGCTGAAGCGGCGAGGGATCCTGAGGGAAAGACAGGAGGTAGCATGAGCCAGGTGGGTCAAACCACCACCGTCACTGTGATTGCTACTTCTCCACAGATCCCAGTAGATCTAAGATCTAGGATCTAGGACCTAGGATTCAGTCAGTTATATTTGAGACCATTTCTTCTTCAAAGTTACCAATGATCTCTTAATCGACAAATTTAAAGGCCGTTTCTCAGTCCTCATCCTTCTTGGTCTCTCTGAAGCCTTTGACACGGCTGATTATCTCCTCTTGAAAACTCTTTTCACATTAGATTTTTGTGACAGAACTCTCTCCTAGTTTTCTTGTTAGCCAACAATTCCTTCTTAGTTTCTTTTGCTGGCTCTTCGTCCATGTCATATTCACTAATCATGTGGACCTCCAAGGGTCTGTCCGTAGCTCTCTTCTCCCTCTGTATCTTGCTTGGCAAAAGCTAGATGGAGCAGTGGATAGACAGCTGGGCCAAGAGGCAGGAAGACCTGAATTCAAACCCTGCCTCACACACTTACTAGCTGTGTGACTCTGGAAATCACTCAACCACTCTCTGGCTCAGTTTCTGCAGCTGTGAAATGGGAATAACAGTAGTGCCTACCTCCTAGGGCTTTTGTGAAGACCAATGAGATAATGGTTTTCAAGGGCTTAGCACAGTGTTGGTGGTAGTAGGCATTTAATAAATGCTTATTCCCTTCCCTTCCCTGGTGATCTCATCAGCTCCCATTGGTTCAGTTATTTTCCCTATGTATGTGACTTCCAGATCTATATACCCTCTTGAACCCCTCTCCCATATTACCATCTTGAACATCTTGAATTCAATGCCCCGTAGGCATCTCAAACTCAACATGTCCAAAACAGGGCACAGCCTTCTTTCCAAAGCCTCCTCTCTTCTGAACTTCCCTCTTGCTGTCAAGGTCTCTAACATCCTCCTAGTCCCAAAGGTTTGAAATATTGATGTTATCCTGACTCTTCCCTCTCACTTACCTCACATATTCAATGTATCATTTCTACCTTGACAACATCTCTCATATACATTCTCTTCTTTCTATTCATACAACCACAACCCTAATTTAGGATCTCATCACTTCTTGCCTAGACTAATCTAATAATTTCCTAACTGGTCTCCTTGCCTTAAATCCTTCCCCACTCCAAATTATCTTTCACTCAGCTACCAAGATGATTTTTCTAGAGCACATGCCTGTCCAGGTCACCCTTCTGCTCAGTAAACTCCAGGGGCTAACCTCCATGATCAACTATAAACTCCATTATCGGCATTCGAAACTCTTCCTAACATGCTTCCTTCCTACCTTTCCACTCTTTTTAAACCTTGCTCCTTTCCATTCCATTATTATTCTACATTCCGACAACACTAGACTATTTGTAGTTCTTGGAACACAAAGCTTAAATGTGTCCCTTTGTCTTTGCAAAAGCTGTCCTGTATCTTTGCAAAAGCTCTCCCTCACACCTGAAATATTTGTCTCTTCACCTCCACCTCTCAATTTTCCTGATTTACCTCAAGATGTAGCTCAGATCCTACCTACTCTAGAACTTTCCCAGTTCCCCTAGTGGCTAATGCCTTCTGACCTCAGTGTACCTTCAGTACATATCTTGTTATTTATAAATTATCAGTTATTTATAAATTATCATCTCTATTAAAATGAAAGATCGTTGAGGATGGGGACTCTTTTTGTGCCTTTCTTTGCACTCCTAGCCCTAATCACAATGTTTGGCACATAGTAAGCATTTAATTAATGCTTGGCTTCCAAACTAACTTCTGTTTAACTAGTTTGCAAATATTTATATCTGTACTTGCTATCTCCCTCATAAAAAATATAAGCTCCTTCTTTTTATTTGTATTCCTAGTGCCTATCACAGTGCCTGGTATCTAGTAGATTCTTAGAAATTCCTTATTGATCAATTGATGTGTGTAGTCATGAATAAGACACCAAATGATGGCAATATGGTTGTCCAGTCATGGCAAAAGAGGCAAATAGAAAGCTGATAACTGCATTTCATGAACATGTATGACCTATATAGCATGACTACAGATGTTAAACAGCTGTTCATACTGGAAAGAGAGGAGGGTAAAGATTACTTTCTTTGCAATTATTAGAAAATGCTCTTTTAATATTAGCTTTATTACTTTCCTTTCAGATATAAGAAAGTTAAAATATATATATATTTCATATAAAAAATTACATTCCTTCATAATGAATGGCAGCATGACATAGTTGATACAGGGCTGGCTTTCGAGTCAAGAACATCTGGGTTCAAGTCTTGCCTCGGACACATGTTAACTGTGTGACTCTGAGCTAGTCAGAGCCTCCCCAGCAACTCAAATCATTTAAGTTGCTGAATAATGAAGTCACAGATTCAGATGAAAAACAGAAAAAACCCAACTCCAAACCTAGAACACCTACCTCATATGGTTGCAATGAGGCTTAAAGGAAATGATGTATAAAAGGCTTTGCAAACCTTAAGGCACTCTATAAATGTCAGTTATTATTATTTAATGCAATGCTAGGAGTTCAGCTGCTTTAAGAGACTCAGATTCCTAGAACTTGGCATATCCAATCAGTTCACTTCAATTCAACAAATATTTATTCAATAGTAAGCATACCTAAGTACTGTTCTAAGCAGGGGGAATTCAAAGACAAAAATAAGAATGAATTCCTACCCTCAAAGAATTTATAATCTACTGCTAAATCTTGATTATATTTCCACAACTTTTTTTAATTTTTCTTCCGCTCTCTTGTCCAGCCATTGCCCTACTTGCAGTGTCGACCAAATTAACTCCCTTGATTCTGTTCTCTCCCCTCACCAATCTGTCTTTTCCACAGCTGCCCAAATAATCTTCCAAAGGCCTAAGGCTGATATAATTGCTCCTCTGTTCAAAAAAAAAAATCTTCAGTGGCTCCTCATTATTTCTCAGATTTTAAAATACAAACTTCTTAGTCTGGTACTTGAGGCCCTTCACAATATGACTCCAACCATTTTTTCCCACCTTATTTTGCATTACTTCCCTTTGTAGATGCTACTCTCCTGCCAAGTTGTACTACTAACAGTTCCCCAAACTTGAAATGCCATTTCTTTCCTCTTAGTAGTCATACAAGCCATTACCCATGCCTGGAATGTACTTTCTCATCTCTGCCTCACTTATTCTTTTATCCTTCTTCAAGACACAGATCAGATGATACTTCCTCCATAGTTTTTCTTGTTATGAATGTTGTTTCCCTTCTCAAACATTCAAAGAATATTGAGTTATTTGTTTTATCGCTCCATTTTCCTCTCCTCCCTCTGAACTTTGTGACCTGTTAGTCAATAAGCATTTATTAAATACCCACTATGTGCCAGGCACTGTGCTTAGAACTGAGGGTACAAAAGTAATCCCTGCCCTTGAGGCATTCACATTCTAGTGGAGGAGACAGCATGCAAACAGACATGTACAAAGAAGCTTTTTACTGAATCAGCAGGAGATAATCAACAGAGGGAAGGCTCTAGAATCAATGGATATTGGGAAAAGCTTCCTACACAAAGTGGACTTTTAGCTGGGACTTGAAAGAAGCCAGTAGGTGGAGTTAAGGAGGGAGAACATTCCAGGCATGGGGGACAAGCTGAGAAAAATGGGACCCAAGAGGTTGAGTATTTTGTTTGCAGAACCACAAGAAGACTAATACTACTGTATAAAAAAGCGTAGGGTATATTAAACTGATCTTTATACTCCACTGTAGACTATAAGCTTCTTGAGGGTAGGGGTTGTTTGTTTTTTGCCTTTATATATCCATCCTACAGCAAATTGTCTGACACAAGAAAGCGCTTAAAAATCATTATTGTGGAGCAGCTAGGTGGTGCATCAGCCCTGGAGTCAGGTGAACCTGAGTTCAAATCCAGCCTCAGACACTTGACACTTACTAGCTGTGTGATTTTGGGCAAGTCACTTAACCCTAATTGCCTTGCCTTTCCCCCTCCAAAAAAAATCATTATTGAGTTTAATTGGATATCTGACAAGATCAAAGGCAATTTCCTTTTGATAACATGGCAGCTAGAAAAGGTTTCATACCCCTTTCCTTCCAAAAGCAAATCTTGTGAAATAAATCTATCTGCTGGTGCCTAGGCTATGTTAGTTTTATTTCTTGCTATATGACATTTAGGCCTGGTATTTAGGCTTATATAGTGACATACCATGTAGTCCTTATGCGTGTGTGTGCGCGCGCGCATGTGTGTGTGTGTGTGTGTGTGTGTTGGAGATGGAGCTGAATATTCTGGGGGCAAATGCTCATTTATGGAAAATATTTCAATAGATCTTTGAAGATATGCAGTGCAATGCAGTGGATTTTAAGTGTTCAAATACCACCTATCCCACATAGAACCTGTGTAGCCTTAGGCACTTTATATCACTCGGTTTGGTATGAGATGGAAAGACTGGAAGGTTTGCATTCAGCATTACAGAGAGGAATATCTACAACAATGAAATCTTAGATCTATTTAAAGCAAAGGTGTTTATAGGGAATTTTGAAGTAGCAGTCACCAGTAGACAGATTCGCCAAGATGTTTGGCTATAACTGTTTACAAAGGTCAAGGGAAAACAACTCCAAAATTTGGTTCAATGTGGATAGTTCATTTGAAGACCCAAGGCCAAAACCTGGGTAATAGCCTCAACTCTCCTATTTTATTTAACCTGGTAGGCAAAGCCTCCTCCACTTTGCCAGGCATTACACTTTCAGTACATTCCTAAATTGGAAAGGAAAAAATTGTTTGAAAGCATTTTCTGGCAAAATAAAAATCTCTTATTTTTACATCCACAAGTAAGTTGCCTTATTTCTAAATCCCACAGTAATCTTGCAAATTACCCAACAGACTCCAAGCAGACATATTGTACTTATATTAGTCCTTGGAGATGTTACATATAATTAAACCCTACACATTTAAAGCCATAATAAGTTTGATTTGACAACTGCTGTTTAATGTTTTCTGCCAACAACACATTAATTAGGACTGGTGTAGTAGGTCAATGTTGTATCAGAAAAGCCAACAAAACTGCTTAGGTTGCCATACTAAATGTTTAGCCCTTGTCTCCGGCTATTTCTGTAGGGGTGGAATGGAGTGGACACTTGAAGTCTAGGTAAATGTCTTGCCAATGAGGAAAAGAAGGGCTTTGGGTCTAGCGGGTTCCCAGCTTGTCTGCTTATGTTGATTGTATTATTCATTTAATTGTTCAACTTTCTATTGAGGTTTGCTGTGCGAATTTAACCACATGGACTTCTCAGTCCCCAGCATGCAGGGTTTTTAAGTTGAATGTGGATAGATTAGTCACCTTCATTAGAATAGAGTTTCACATAATGTTCATATCTATAAGCAATTCATCATCTTCCGCTGGCACTGCGAAATAATAGAAAGTGAGCTTAGCAAGCATCTGTGCACAGTGGTTGTAAATGTAAGTCAGTCACTTAGGGAAGTAATTTTTGTCATCTTTTCTCAGTCAGCTCAACCTTTAGTTGAAAGCGGTGCCTGTCCCCAAAGACTAATAATCAAATGATTCTTCCAATCTTCATTATTGCAGTAATGGCAACAAAAGCTCCTGGGACAAATCAGCATTCATTGACATCATTGATCTGACATGTTGAATTATAACTTGTTACAGTTAAATTCCCTGCACATCCCACTCTGGAAATCCTATCAGAGGGATTAGTATCTTTTTAATACTGAACAGAATAAAAGGAAAGGCAACAAATGACACATGGACCTCGGTTATTGGTTTTCATTTTGATGATTTAAGATCTTAAGGAAAATGGAATCTTGAGTTTTTTAAACAACTTCCTGTCAAAAACATGGAAGTTCGTTGCTCATATTTAATCTGGGGGATGTGATGTAAATGTTTTGTCTTCCCCCTTCCCCACAATGAGTGAAATTGCTCTTGGAATCTAAGTTAAGAATTCTTCATTTACTTTCAAGTTCTTCATATTTCCCTGTTCTATCTCAGTGTGGGTAAAGCTACTGGGCCATAGCTATGCTGTTTAAACTTGCCCAATGAGGCATAAATATGGATCTCTCAGCTACTTTATGATTTCCCCCATGGGTTTAAAACATTTCATGATTATTTCTCAACTTTAAATTTCCAGGCAAAGTATAAAAGGGATATTGCCAGACTATAAATTCCCATCAGAAATTTGACATGTCTAGCAAAAAATGAGATAATTGTAAAGTACTTTTCAGGTCTTAAGCACTAGATAAATATTAGGCATTATTATTATTGTATAGAATGCTTTGCCAGAAAATGTCACAATGATCGTCCATCACCCATTGTCCTGCAAAGAATAGATTAAAATAGAGTGATAGAGAGACACATAGATATATTCAAGCTAAGTTCTAGGTTTTTAGAATTTCAGCCTTCACAACAACAAAAATCCTATTCTCATAAAGGAGAAGATTCAAATGAGAAAGATCATAGTAAAAAGGAACCATTTGCCAATGCATAAACCTATCTACAGAGCACTCCTCACCAGCATCAGTGCCATTCTGAATATAGGTTTTATTATGTTAAAACTGACAAGACAAAACAAGCATAAACAGAACCCTTTTGGGAATCAAAACAAGAGGTAGTGGGGTGTGTGTGTGTGTGTATGTGTGTGTGTGTGTGTGTAGGTAGATAAGAGAAAAGAAAAAAAATTATTTCAGTCCCAACAATTCTCTCAAGAACCAGTGACTTTTGGGACCTACCTCCTTGAAGTACTTGGTGCTATTTGCCAGGCTGGAGTAAGAAGTAGAAAACCCTGTGTCTTGTTAAATTAAAAGCCAAATTTACAAGATTAGTTTTCTAGTTTTCTCTGGGTGTTGTTTGTCCTTCATTCTCAGAGAATCGCTGACATCATGGGGTGATGTTTTGACTTGAGCATGAATTATATTTAAGTGAAGCCGATTTGCACAAAGTTGTCAGCCTCAATTCCTTCTAGAGTCATAAAGTCCAGTGGCAAGACAAAAATTCAGGATGCAGTGGATGACCTTGGTGTCTTTGATCTCTGACCAAGTTCTATGCACTCCACAACACCTGCTTCACCTGCCTTCATGGCATTTGGAACAAATTGTTCTCATCTACCCATTCCGCCTGTGGGGGAAGTCTTCAGAGTAGACATTCCCCTAACTCATTGATAGGTTTGAGGACTGTCGGTTACCCTCAACCTGGTTTAGCCCTCCTTCTGAGATGGTTTTACTGGGCTCTGGTTGCTGTGCATGCTAAAGCTTCTTGGAGCCACAGGTAAGTGTTGGGTGGCTGAGCAGCCCTGAAAAATCTCCTTAAGCCCTCACACATGAGCTGCTAATCCCCCCCAACACCTTTTTTGGAGGCAGTGTAGTACATTAGAAAGAGCATTAAATTGGGAGTCACCAGACCTGATTTTGAATCTCAGCCCTTGCCACTTCCTACCTTAGTGATCTTAACTAAGACCCTTAAGTTCTCAATTACTTTACCTGTAAAATAAAGTGTTTGGGGTAGATGACCCCAAGGTCTTGGCCTAGGAATGGGTTTGAATCCTTACCTTTAAAAAAAACTTAGAGTACCCAAGGCAGTGGAATTTATACAGACACAAATTTATGGTGCTAAAAAGGTACTCAGTATGGCATCTGCAATACATTTTGTTAGGCTTTTTCTTTTCTCCTCATCCCTGTAGTGCAGTCTGACCTGTAGTTAGCCCCCTCAGTTATTACAGGATTGTCTAGACTGAAAAGTTAAGGCCAGGTCCTACATTGAGTAATAGCCCAACAACTTTTCATGGAAAAATCATTTGATCTTCAAGAGAATGTCTATGCTATCTGCTTTGGGATTCCTGTTCTTAGTCCTTGTTGTCATTACTTTTTTCCATTTATGTTATGACTTCTGAAGTATTTAAAAACAATTCTTAGATCCTGTCTCATTTCTTCCCCTTTGTTGTCTATATTATGCTTCTCTAATCTCTCCTCATAGACTATATAGCCTTTTATCCTTTTGTTATCTCTTGGCCTCTTCGGGTCCTTTTGGATTCTGGCCAATGTATTGATGTTTCTTTTTGATAAGTACAAAACGATATACAATATCCTGGACCACCTGATGTAGGCTCTATGAAAAGAAATTATTTCTTCCCTCTTCAGACATATGAAACCCTACTCATAGAACTGCCCTGGAAGCATTTGTCCTCTTTCATTTTTATTTGTTTTTAGCAACTGTCAGAGTATACTTAGTTTCCTCTGAACTGTTATCCCCTAGATTTTTTTTAGTGCTTTCCAAATATCATTCTTTGATTTAGCACTCCTTTACCTCATACATAGAATATTCACAGATTATTAGTAAATCAAGCATTTAGCCATGGAGATAGAGCTCTCAATCTTCTGTCCCCAAAGTGTAGCCATTAAAATGAAAGAAACAGCCTTAAGGTCTCAACTATTAAGACGCTTACAACAGAGTGCAACCCAAACCCCAAAACACTAACCTTGCATGGCAACAATATGGCATTACTTGGCTTAAGTGTGGCAGTGGCAGTTAGCCTTTATCTAAAAATCATTTTGAGCCTGTTAGCTGTTCTCACCATTCTTTAAATACTCAGTCTCTTTCTAAGCTTTCTCACTATTCTCCATTATTTTTTCCCTTGATCTCTTCACTTTCGCAAGTCTATGCCTTAGCTCAACTTAGAAACCAAAGAGAATACTTCTCATAATAACCATCTGTAACGAGTATTAGTGATATTAGATAATTTTTAAAAATAAGACTTGGAATCTCTTAAAAGTTTCTACTTTTTAATCTATGTAATTATTATTTATATTTCTCCCCTGAACTGATGTTTTGGATAACATGGAGAAAACTGCTAGAGAATCATATAGAGCCAGAGACATAAATAAGAGACAATACTCATATAAACCTGGACACCTCAATTTCAAAGATGTAAGATTTATAACTACAGAGTAACTATAAGAAATAATCAGTTGGGATTTTTTTCATCCCAGTTTTCCAGGTTGTTTCCAATGAATAAAATACAGGATATATGCTCTTGATCAAATGATATGATATATGCATGACATCTTACACATCTTAAGGTGCTATATAAACATGAGTAGCCGTAATTATTGTTGGCCCATTTATCAGTCGGTCAACATGTAAGGCACTGTACTAAGTGTTAGAGGTGTAAAGAAAGGAGAAAAGACAAAAAATTTCTACCTTCTTAAGACAGAAACTTCACAGTATCAGTAGGGGAGAAATTTTAAAAGGCAGAAAAACAAGATGGTTATTTAACCAGTCAGAGGTTGTCTAAGACTAGCAAAACTTAATGTCCAGCTGACATTTCGTTATAAGAATTTCTCAACCTATAAAATAATTTACCGAGTTATACTCATCATTCTTTTTCCCCTGTTTGCAATTGGTATACTCATGAAAACAAACCCTACATCAAAAGTCAATACATGCAGGAATGAAAGAAGTCTGTAGAACATAAAGGCTTTTTAGATAAACCAATTTATCCACCTCCCTGTTACATCTCCTTTCAGACTGGCATTGAAATCACAGAATCTGAGAGCCCGGAGGATCTCAGAAACTATGAAACAATTCCCAAACAAGAATACTCTTGAAAACACTCCCAATGAATGGTCATCTAGACTTTGATTAGTAAACTGTAGTGAGGAGAAGCCTTCATCTCCTCATGCGGCCCATTCTCCTTTTGGATGGTTCTATTTGTAAGGAGAATTGTTTTTCTTACATTGAATCAAAATTTGTTTCCTTGCATTTTCAGCCTTTGGCTCCTAGTTTTGTTCCCTGGGATCCAATAGAATAAATCTAATGCCTCTTTTTACATATGAGTCCTTCAACTAATTGGAGGCAGCACAGGAGAACTGATTTTAAAAAATAATTAGGGATACGTTAAGTCTGAAAAAGAGGTTGACTAGTCATGTAATGAGGAAGAACAAATGAAAAGCATAAATTCTGGCACCTCTAAAAAATGAAAAGAATGAGAAGAAATCTGATTGGCAAAGATGAGAAAAAAGGAAAATAACAAAGGTTGGGTGGAGGTGCTGTGGGAGAGGAGTAAAAGAAAATTAATGTTTATTAATCAAAAAAGAAATGAATTAAATTTTGTAAAATTAAATTTTTTAAAATGCAGTTGGTAGACCATTGGTGGTTGGTAGAGATGTGAATTGGTCCAGCTATTTTGAAAAGTGATATGTTATTATACCCCCCAAATCACCAAATTGTCCATACCTTTTGACCCAGAAATACCTCTACTAGGCCTATATCCTAAAGACATCAAAGAAAAGGTAAAAGGTCCTATGTGGAAATAATAATAGCTAGCATTTCTTTATCACTTTAAAGTTTCTAGAGTGCTTTACAAATATCTCATCTGATCTTCACAACAACCCTGGGAGGTAGGCACTATTATTGTCCCCATTTTATAGATGAGAAAACTGAGGCGTGCAAAAGCTAAGTTACTTTCCCAGGGTTACACAACTAGCAAGTGTCTAAGGATGGCTTTGAACTTCTTGACACCAGGCCTAGATCTCTACCTATTGGGCCACCTACCTACCCACAAAAATATTTATAGTAGTTCTTTTTCTAGTAACAAAGAACTGGAAACTAAGGGGTACCCATCAGTTGGGGAATGAGTGAATAAATTATGGGCTATGAATGTAATGTAATGTTATTGTGCTGTTAAAAAATCATGAAAAGGATAGTTACAGAGAAGCTTGGTAAAGCTTATTTGAACTGCTTGCAACATGAAGTAGTTAGAGCAGGAACTATTTATCCAAGGAGAGCAACAATGCAAAGACTAGCAACTTTGGAAAGACTTTAGAAGTCTGTGCAATGCAATGACCAAGCACAAGTTTAGAGGAAAAATGATGGACTCAAGGTGAAAAATCAGATGTACATGGCCAACATAGAGATTTGTTTTGCTTAATTATGTATATTTGTTGCAAGTATTTTGTTTTCTTTGGTTTTCAGTTGATGAGAAGTAGGGGAGTTGGGAAGGCTATGGGGATGAAGAATAGAGTCCCCCTCTGCTGTTTTCTGGAACCAGCTCTAACTGTTGGGATAGAGCCTATTGCTCAATTTTTGACATGATTATTTACACTTCAAAAATCAGTGAACAGTACAAATCAGGGCTTGATTTATTGTTTTCATGGTTTCTAGACCTAGAAAGTTATGGAGAAAATGTTAACAATGCAGATTTCACTTAAAAATGTGTCATATGAAAAATTTTTCTTGTAAAGCCAGTTGTTAAATATTTACCAGCATAAACTTTGTTCTTCTCATCAACCCCCAAATTAGAAGAGAGAAGGAAAGCCAGAAGGAATAACAGACAAACAAGATATCTTTGAAAAATACATGTTGAGTAATTTATTATATTTTAAAATATAATAATGTATAGTTTAATAGTAATGAATAATATAAATAGTATAATATAAAATATTCATATTATGTTACTACACCTTAGTATTCTATTGTATTCTATTATATAATATAAATCAATAAAATTAATAATATTTAATAATCTATATGTAACGATTTATTCTGTGTTTTAAAAGGAAAGCAAGCTCTATACCATAAGAAATTCATAATTTCATGTACAGTCCTCTCTTGTTCTATATTTTATGTGGGAAAGTTCATTTCATTTGGTGCTTGTTAAGTTCAGGAAAAAGAAAAACAAAGAGGAAGATCCAAAGAAAGCCTTCTGGTACACTGCATGAATCCTCTATGGAAGAGTTACAGACAGACATGGTTACAAACCATCTCAAAGGATATGAAGAGGTTCTGGGTACCTTTCCTGGGGGGAGGGAGGGAGGGGTAAAAAACAAAGGGTATGTTATACTTAGAAAGAAAAGCCCACAACAATGAGATAACAAATTCAAATGCATAAGCACATTGCCCTGTGTTGTTTTTATTCATTCCAGTAGCTGGGCTAACATCTGATTAAATTTTTCTGGTGTCTGATATTGACAGGACCCCAATTACATGCTCCATCTATATTCCCTTAAGTCACATCTGACTCTTCAATGATCTTCACTTATTCTAGCTTTCCACTCATCCCCTCTGCCTTGTCTTGCTGACTGTGCTTCCTTATGCTCCTGAGTGCTATACACTTTAGGTCTCTGGGATATCCAAGAACATATATACTTTTAGCCACTAAGGCTGTGATCCTTCCCAAATCCTCCCTGAAATGCCTATGCATATCCTGATATGCTAATTTGTTATCATAAGCCATTTATCTTAGTTTTGTGGAAATCTGCGTACTTACATGAAAGACTTTTTTCTCCTTTATATTCTACAAAAAACTACCCTAGTGAAGGAATACTTTATCCACCTGGAGTATTTTCTATGTTGTCCATAATGCTATTTAATATAGGATTTAAACTTTACTTCAAACCAAAAGATAAATTCAGCATGAATGATCTGACTAAAATTGAAAAAAAATACTGTCATTAGAACCAATCCTGGAAGTGGCAGTAAAGAAGTAGGATATAAATCAGGACATTGGTATCCCAAATGATTTTAAGTAAATTTCAAAATGTTAACATAAATGCTACCTTTGCGGAAATATGCCAAGATATCAAGACTCCTGCTGTCACTTAGACCAGCAATCATGTACTGATGAGCAAATTTTTTTTTCAGCAAACCCTGCCAATATGTGTATATTTATTTATACATTTATTTGTAAAAGTTTTAAAATAATATTTATAAATTACATATAAGTACTGCTATACATAATATGTATTTACATTATAAAACACAAAAAAAGAAATTTAAAAAGATACACTAAAGATGAAATATTTTATCAAGAGAGTGACAAAAAGTCACTGTAGTTTATTGAGCTGGGGAGTGACTTGGTCAGACTTCCCTTTAGGAAAATCACTTTGACAGCTGAGTGGACAAGGGGTAATATCTGAGGCAGGGAGACCAACCAGAAGATTTTTGTAATCATAAGTGAGAGCCTGCACCAAGGTGGTAGCTTTGTGAGAAGAGGGATTGTAGATGCGACAGATGGTGGAAAGATCAAAACGACAAGATTTAGCAACTAATTTTATGTGTGGATAAAGTGAGAGTGAAGAATCAAACATGAAACCAATGTTTTAAAGTTGGGTCACCATAAGAGTGGTGGCACTCACTACAAAAGTAAGGAATTTCTGAAGGGGAGTGTATTTGAATGATTGGAGAATGCAATGAGATCTAGAGGGTGTTCCTAAAATCTGGACACATAGGCAAAAATACATATTTTCACAAAATGAAATGATTTAAATTTTCAAAAACATTTTATTTAATTGGAATATTAACGAATAACATCTTCAATATGATTTCCATCATTTGCGATGCAAAGGTTGATGCGCTTTGCAAGATTCACATAAACTCAATGACTCCACATTGCCATCAATTTTAGTACATTTGCTCTTGGAATATGAATATGAAATCATATGATGTTATTTGGAGTTGAAGATGTTATTTGTTAATATTCCAATTAAATAAAATGTTGTTGAAAATTTCAATCATTTCATTTCTTGAAAATACACGTTTTTGCCGGTGTCTAGACTTTAGGAATACCCTGTATAATACAGATTACAACTCATCCATAGCTATTGGTACTGTGAAATTCACTCTTTCCCATCAAGAACAAAAAGTGAGGCCAGAACTCTTATTTAGTGGCCACTGGCTTGGAGTGCAGAGCCTACCCTTCCCCCTAGAGGTGCCAGCTAGAGTCATGAAGTTGTTTAGGGGGACAGGATGTGGGTGAGGTCTAGGATTTTTCCTACAGAGTTGCATGTGTAGGAACAGGTGCCCAGATCATGGTTAGGTTATAACTATCTTGAGGGCCCAGTGTCCAGTGGAGAAAAGAAGAGGTGAGGAGCTTGAATAACCACAGGAGGCTGGCAATGGAGAGGAGTCAGTGTAGGGTATGATTGGTAACAATGGATGAAGAAGATGGTAATGTTAAATTGTTGACAGACCCAGTGATTGCCTATCTTTGAGTGTATGAGTTGCAACTCATCCTGCTTTCCAAATGGTTGATCACAAACTCCTTGGAGCTATGTCATGGCCAGAGAATCCCACTTTGGAGGTGATGAATTTAGAAACATTTGCTTTAGTATGCAAGTGGTTATAGATATCAGGAAATCCTGTGGATAGAGCACTGGATCTGAAGTCAGAGGGCTTGTGTTCTAATTCAGATTCTGCCATCTACTAGCTAAATAACCTTGAGCAAGGCATATAATGAGATTTCCATGAGCCTCATTTTCATTTTTTTGACTCAATGACTACTAAGGCCCCTTTTCAGCTCTAAATCTTATTTTAGAGATTGAAAGAAAAGCCATTATGATGATGGACATAACAATCTTTACTAGTAAAATATATACTTTAGAATATATTTAGGTGGGTACAAAAAAAGTAAGCCTTGAGAAAAGTCATCTTCTTGCTAAATAGTGGCTGTTTATCATGATGAAATTTAAGACAAAACAGTAGACAACACAGACTTGTAGGGTTGTATTCATTTATTCTTGGTCCTTTGAATGTTGGACATGAGTACAGCAAAACTAGTTTTAGCCTTTGAATCCTTTTTTTTCCCCCAATGATGACATGCTATATGATTGGAGAAGGAAGTGTCTTTACAAAGAGTGGTGATTTGTGACCCATGTCAGCTGCAAGGCTGCCTAGAAAACAATCCTTTATCACAAGCATGGCCAGCCTCACAGCTGCCATTTCCCCAGCCAAAGCATTAACTACGGCTACACCAGGCAACGCAAGCAATCATACTGCACCTGCTGTCCTGAACAGCCAAAATGATGGCGGAACCATCCTTCCAGGCAAGAGAAATGAGGACCATAAAAACAACAGCACCAGACCTACATGCATATATCCAGATGCCTTTGCTAGCTCAGCTGCTCTCCTCTTTGAGTGAAGGAACCTTTCTGCCAGCTGAATGGCCTTCCTAAGTCAGCATGAGCATGGTCAGGGTTATGGCGGACAGACTGGCCCAATGAAGAGACATGGATGTGTCTAGCCAGAGCAGATTCACGGTTTCATTAGCTTCCCATAGGAAACAGGCTGTAGAAATATAGACACAGACCTATATCACTATCAAAATTTTTCATCCTTTCCCTAAAAGGCTGGTGGTAGTCATCATTCAGAGACAGACCACTTGAGTTTGACTCTGAGGGCCCTCACTTAGACTCAGTATGAAATAATGAAAGTTCTTCAATCTATCTGAACCTTTTTAAAATGTCTTTACTTCACAGAGTTTTGGAGAATTAAATGAGGTCAGCACTAGGGGGTAGACATTGGGAGGGAGGGAGGGAGAGAAGAAAAGACCTCTTATAGAAAGTGCTTAGTAATCATAAAATGTTGCCCTGTAAATATACATTATTATATTTACATAATAAATCTTCAATGCTTACTTTCAATATAGTTGTGAAGTGGCATTGTATGATTTCCCATCTGATTGCTGACATTTTGTTAGAATCTTAAGATTTGCAGGGCACTTGACAAACATCTCATCTGTGCCTCATATGAAACCTGAGATGTAGAGAGTAAAGATATTATTACTCTGTTTTTATAAATGAGGAACCTGAAGCTTAGGGATGGTAAGCGATTTGCCCAAAGCCATATCGCTATTAAGTGTCAGAGGTTAGATCTGAACCCAGATTGTCCTGACTTCAAGCCCAGAACTCTGTCTACCATGATAGTTCCCCCCCCCACAATGAAAGATGAAAGAATTGTATTAGGGGAAAAAACAAATACTTTTTATACATTGAATATGAGGAGGAGTATTCAACACACGTGTTAAGTGTTTACCATGTGCCAGAAACTATGCTAAGTGCTAGCATTACAAAAAAGGTAAAAATGTGGTCCCCTGCCTTCAAAGAGCTCACATTCTAATGTTGAGTATATATGGTATATATACAGTATAAATGGGAGGTAGTCCTAGAGAGATGGTGTTAGCCCTGGGAGGTAGGAGGTGGGGTGAGAAGGCCAGCTGAAAAAGTCTCTTATGCAAAGTGGGGTTTAAGTTGAGGCTTAATGAAGGCAAGGTAAGCCAAGAGATGGAAGACAAGAGGGATAGCATTTTAAAGGTGGGAGACAGTCAGTGAAAAGGCATAGTGTTGGGAGATAAGTGTCATTTCAGGCTTTAAATCCTAAAGAGAGGCTTTTCATATTTGCTCCCAGAGGTAAATAGGAAGCCAACGGAGTTCATTGAGTTGAAGAGTGATAGAGCTATGCTTTTGGAAAAATCATGTTGGCAGCTGAATATAGGATGGAATGGAGTGGGGTGGGGTTAGGTAAAACTTGAGGCAGTGAGATCAACCAGAAGGCTATTGCAAAAGTTCAGGCATGAAGTAATAGTGCCTTGTGAGAGGACAGAAGGGGACATATATGAGACATGAATGACTAAATGAAACATTTGTTAAGCGATTACTATGTGCAAAACATTGTACTAAGTACTAGAGATAGAGATGATGAGTAAGGTGCTTACTGCTTCAGCTAGGCTGGCTACCTCCTCTATTTTGAAGGTAGAAATGACAAGTTTTGGCAAAAGATTAGATATGTGGGGGTGAGTACAAGTGATAAATCGAGGATGACGCCTGGTTTTCAAATCAGGGTGACTGAAAGAATGGTGGTGCCAAGTAGGAAGAAAGAAGGGATTGGGAGAAAGGACTACTTGACTTGGTGATCTCATCATGGGTTTCAATTATCACCTCTATATAGACGATGTCCAGATAGATAGATAGATAGATATCTACACATAGATATAGATCTATGTTGTTGTTTGTCCTTCATTCTCAAAGAGGACTGTGGCATCAGGAAGGTGATGCCACGACTTGCAAGTGAATTGGATTTAAGTGAGTGAGAGCTGTGCAAAGTCATCAGTCTTCTCCTCCAGAACCATCTTGGTCCAGGGGCAAGATATAGATCAGGACAATTGGAGATGACCCATAGATCTATGCAGACACAGAGAGAGACAGACAGAGAGATAGATAGATAGCTTGATAGATTGATAGATATATAGATAGATAGATAGATCTGAGAATCATATCTATAGAAATGATAATTGAGCTCATGATGAGATCACAACTCTCAGACCATTGGTCACAGAGAAGGTGCTGACCTGCACGGTAAAGGGAGTTTACTCAAATGAGAATTCACTGTTCCAGTGAAATCCTGGGTACAGTCCCTCTCCCTATCCCTTATTTATAAATTGAGTAACTATCAATAAAAAATCAAATAAATTTTCAAAGTAAGGAATAAAACCATATGAAACTATATACACATTATACTATATACATATCATTTTGAAAAATTGAATCCAACACATTTGCAAACAAGCCAGCACATGTTCAGTATGTATGCCCATTTGAATCTTTTACTTATAACTCTGTTTTCTGCGTATACAGTGGTATTAAGCACAAATACCATCAGGGTTCTTCAGGTCTCTATCTGTTTTACTTCATAAAAATTCTTTCCATATGTCCTCAATTTTTCCATATTTGTCATGAAAGGTGCCATAATATTCTGCTAATTTTTATTCAGGGATTGTTTACTTGTTGGACTACACATTTTTCCAGTTTTTTTCTATTATAAACAAAACAGCCATATATTTTAACAAATAGGTGAGTTTCTGTTTTATCTTTTTCTTTTTCTAAAGTAAGGTGAGTTGGTGCCTTTTTGTTTTTATTTCAAAGTCATTCCCACATGTACCTTTCCCTTCCACTCCTAGAAACAAACACTTAATTATGAGCAAGAAAAATAGTTGAGCAAAAAGTAATTCAGTTTTTGACTGTCTGACATTATATGCAACATTCTGCCCCAGTAGTGCCTTGGTCTCCCGTTTGAGAATAGTATGATTCATTATCTGTTTTTTGTGATGAATAATGGTTCTTATAGTTACGTAGAGACAGACTTCCTTGTGATTTATGTTATTGTTATTTTGTGTGTGCTTCTTCCCTTTTCCTTTTTTTTTTTTGGTGAGGCATTTGGGGTTAAGTAACTTGCACAGGGTCATATAGCTAGTAAGCATTAAATGTCTGAAGTTGGATTTGAACTCAAGTCCTTCAGACTCCAGGGACAGTGCTCTATCCACTTCACCACCTAGTTGCCCCTATACTTTTTTCAAATGAGGAAATAATTGTAAAATGCTTCGCACAGTGCTCAGTACATAGGAGGTGCTATAAAAATACTAGCTATTATTTTTTTCTGGTTCTGCTTACTTCAATCTGTGTCAGTTCATATTTTCCATGTTTTCCTGAATTCCTCATAGTTGTCCTTTCATATATATAATAGCATTATAATAATTCATATATAAGAATTTGTTCATTCTCCTACTAGTGAATATCTTTTATGATCTATTAAGGATAAAATTCTATCAATCAGCAAATATTTATTAAAAATTTACCATATGCCAGGCACTGTGCCGCCAAGGGATACAAGTATAAAAAATGAAACAATGCTTACCATCAGTGAGTTTAGCTCCGAGTCAAAATGCATAGTCTATTTTGAGAATCTTATTTTTTTGTCATATTTGAAGTACATGAAAAATTTGTAATTTTGTTAGAGTGGAAAGCCCATGATATGGAAACTTCCATTAATATGAATCTTTGCCTTAGTAGATACAGCTCAGGTTGCTGCTTGAGAAACAGAGGTTAAGTTACTTGTCAAGAGATACATAAATAGTCTCAAAAGCAAGATTTGAACCTAGGTCTCTCTGGCTCCAAGCCCAGTATTCTACTTCCTATGCGCTGATGTCCCTATTTATTGCCATGCTGCTGTTCAGAATGTTTGCATCCTGAATGACTTAGAATGCATATTTACCCATGGCCTTGCCAGCATTTACTTTTATAATTTGTTTGCTAGTTTTGTCAATTTAGCGGGTATTAAGTGGTATCTTAAAGTTGTCAATTTGCATTTCTCCAATTTGAGCATCTTTTTATGTAGTTATTAACAATTTGTATCTCTTCAAAAATTGTTTTAGTCCTTTGACCATTTTCCCATTAGGGAATGCCAATTACTCAAATGTAGATCTATCATTTTCACATTCTTGGCCCTTTATCTGATACATTAAATATGTTTTTCCTCTATGTGTTTCTTTTACTTTATTTTTAGGAAAATCAGTTGTTTTTAAACAAAATCCTTTTATAATTGTATAATCAAACACACTGGTTTCTTCTCTGACAATTTACTTAATTTTTAAGTGATTAAATATCCTTTCTCTCCATAATAAAGATGAACATATCATTCCTTCTAAATTTTAAAGTATTTTTTCACTTTAGTTTAGCTAGTCAGAATTTATTGCAACATTTGGTATGAAGTATGGAATTCTTTTGTTATAGTTTCCCATTTTCTCTTTGTGGAAAGTCTGGAACAAATGTGATACTCTTTAAAAGCACATTTCTGTCATGTTTCCCTAGATAGAGATCCATGCTATTTTTCAAAATAATTTTAAAATAGAATTTATATCAGAAGGGTACTTTAAAAGTACTTACCTCAATCCCTTCATTTTGTAGATAATGAACAAAGGCCCTAAGAGGTTCATGATCACATAGCTAGCAAATGTTGGAGGTAAGACTTGAACCTGGGTCTTTTGACTCCAAAATCCAGTGTTCTTTCCAATGCAGAATATTCTTTGGTTCCATAACATTCCATAACATCAAAGTAAAGTTCTGATAAATACATTGCTCAGATGTCCAAGGCATATTAGTGTACTTGATGTAAATAGATAAATGGATCCATAATTCTGTAATGCAAGTAAAATCTCTTATTTCAAATTACTTCCCTTCACATACTCTACTTTCCTGTCTAGGCTGGAGCACTATCTATTCCTTTGATTTAAAATGTCATCTCCTTCCTTCTTATATTCATATAGGTTGTACCCCATAGGTAGAATGCTCTCCCTTGTTTAAAGCTCAGGTCAGGGATGACCTCCTCATGTGACTTTTTACAAATCCCCACGTTTTTTTCTCCCTCCTTAGATATTCATGGAGCACTTCTTTGAACTAACTTCTTCATGCCTCACATTTCATTATTTTTATTTGTGTACATGTTGTGTCAGGACTTGGGATTTGGGAAGGGATCTTTTATTCTTAGCACTAAGTTCAGTGCTTTGCATATAGTAGCTGCCTAATAATTGTTTATTGAAGGAAGACAAATGAATATAGTCCAGTTGAAAAATCTTTCTTGGAATTATAGACCAAATTATAGAACGTCATCAAATAAATGTGTATCTAAAAGTACGAGTGTGTGTGTGAATACACACATTTATATATGCGTATGTGTATATGTGTATGTAGATGTGTATGTAGATGTAGATGTAGATGTGTGCATATTCATATGGGCCAGTCGCCAAATAAGAGTAAGGCATAACTTATATACAAGTCATGTGCTCCATCAGTAGTCTCTTGATGCTAAAGAAATACAGGGAAGGCCCTTACCATGTTGGGTGGATGCCTTGTGGCAAATTTATGAGAGGACACAGATAAAAGCTATAAAGGATTGGCAGATATGGATGAGTTAAAATGAGTGTCATTGAAAGTAATACGTACATTGATGAGATCACATTCATTGGAGTATTAGAGTTTAGTTCTACTTATTTCCTATTTCTCTATAACAGAAACAAAATCTTTTCTGTATCTAAATATAGATTTTGAAGACATCACCCATTTCCAGATCAAGCAAATCTGAGAATCTGATGGAAAGTCATTCCATTGTCTAACTTTACTGATAATTTTAATGGCATCCATTATTCTTTGTAAAGCTGTACTTTCTTTGTTAGCTTGCTCTATCCTTATGGACTTGTGGTTCTTAAATAGGTGTCCCCTTTGAGAATTTTGATGGAAAGACTGGGGGAAAGATGGAATTTTTCATGTCTATCTGTGCCTTGCTAACCAATGAAAAATTCAATACTAATGTCTGTGATGTAATGGAAACATGTTCACACCATCAGCCTTTCATGCATGAAATAAATTTATTGCTCTCTGTGTCATTACTATATGCTAAGCATGCAGGACCAGAAAAAGCTTGCTTTTGCGAAGAATACCTAAGCCCAGGATATTGTATTCCATCTTTATGTTGAACTGTAGATTTCCCATTAAGAAGCAAATTTATTCATTTCAGAAGTTTTATAAGAATGATACTTAACAAATAATCCCAGCTGGTTAAATTTAGGGTGCTGAGAAAAAGTCCAATAAGGAAACATTCTCTAGATAATATAGCATTTTCATTAAATTGTGAATCAAATACATTTTCATTCCCTTGAAGTTCTTTTTAGGCATCTTTTCAGAAATAGGCAAGTGTTGATAGGCATATTGATCTCTATGATATTGCCTACTTTATAATCTGATAATTAACTTTCATTTATATTGCTTCCAGTTTCTTGCCAATAAATTTTCTGTGATTTCATGGGGAAATAAAGGAAAATTTCCTATACTGATTGGAATGTACTTATTATATATTGCCTTGGTCTTATTTTCCATTTTGTGTCAAACTTTGTTTTTATCTTATCCAAGATTTATTTTTATATACCTTCAGTCTGATGTGTTCCTGTGGAAATAGAACCGGACTGGGCAAAGTTACAGGTAGCATGGTGTCATAGAAAATGCATTAGACTTGCAGTCAGGAGGATGTGGTTTCAAATTTTGCCTCAGGTAACCAGTACTTGTGGGACTGGGAAAATCACTTAAGTCTTCTGAGCTTCAGTTTCCTTATCTTCAAAATGAAGTGGGGGAGGTTAGATTTGATGACTTATCAGCTCTCTCTCAGGTCAAAATCTATGATTCTATTATGTTTGGAGTAGGTCAGTATAACTGGATTGGAGACCGTGTAGGAGAGAGTAAAGTGTAAGAAGACTGGAAAGATTGGGAAAGGCCATATTGTGAAATTTTAAAAGCCAAACAGAAGACTTCATACTTGAACATGGAGGCTCTTCAGGGAGCCATTCAATACTATTGATATATCCAGTGTAATGGAACGTAAAAACAAGATTCGACAAGATTTGGATATGTGAAGTGAGTGTGAGTGAAGAGTGGAGGATGACATCCAAATTGTGAGTCTGGGGAACTGGTGGAGTGGTAGTATCCGTGGTACTGATAGGGAAGTTTTGAAAAAAGGAAGAGTTGATTGGGAGCAGGTAATGAGCTCTGTTTTGACATGTTGAGTTTAAAGTGCCTACCAAAATCCACCTCAAGATGTCCAAAAGGCAATTGGTCATATGAGACTGGAGCTCAGGAGACCAAGGCTGGATATTAGATTTAAGAATCAACTGTATAGCGATCATTGAAACCATAGGAGTGAGATCACCAAGTGAGATAGTATAGAGCAGACCTGTACAACTTGGCAGTAGGTAGGGGCCAAAATTAAAATAGGCTAAATTTCTTCAGGCTACAGATAGATTTTTAGCAGTTTGCTTTCCAACTAAAGGTATAATTAGCGATGAAACTGTTTTGCAAATAAACCATATTTTAAAAGGGGAAAATTTCAATTAATTACACTTATTATTTAAGATTTTTATTTATCATGAAATCACATTAATGCTAAAAAAATTAATTTGCTAAGTGGTACAAGTTTTAATACATTTTACAGGTTTTCTTACTGTTTACATTTAGTTAATGGAATGTATTACACTCCTTGTCAGCAATCAGTTTGTCATGCTTCAGAATCATGTCTGAAATCAATTTCTGTAGAAATCTGAAAACTAACTTTAGTAGCTACCTCATTTTCTGAGTTTACTTTCTTGAAAAACCATTGTTCCCCACTGAGATTTTTCAACAATTTGGAAGTTTTAATTTGTTTTTCATTGGTGTCCAATTTGCTTAAGTCAGGATGTTTTGATTTGAAATGGCGATGAGGATTGTATTCCTTCAGAACAGCTATTACTTCTCAGCAAACAAAGCACATGTCATGTAAATAAACAAGTGTCTATTTGCCCACTCTGGATTAAACACTCTAAGTTCTGATTCAATCTTCCATTTCTTTTTATCACCCATTTTACAAAGTCACCCCCAAAGCTTTAATGTTAGAACCAAAAAAATCTTCACAGCAAATGCTCACATACAAAGAAATATTGAACTGAGTGTCTGACCTTGTAGAAAGCGCCAGACATTCACAGAACTTGGAGGGAGGGCGGCTGTGCAGCAAGGGAGGGGAAGAAGCCCTCAAGTTGTTGTGGCTCATCGCATAGTGGGTGTCAGCTGAGTTGGTGCTTGACTGCACTCACTTTTTCCACATTCAGTGCCAGTAATGACCAAAAACACAATGAAAAGATGCTACTCTTGCTCTTCTCACACTGGACACAGACTGACCATGGTTAGTTGCTATGGGTCACATGACAAACAGGAGAGAATGCACAGTGGCAACCCACCCGCCAACTTGAATGAAGGGCTCAATAGTGATTAGTGGAAGGCAAGATAGGCAGGGCACGGACAAAGCACTTGGTTTTACTCTCTTTTACATTCTCTACATTTTTCACAGGTCACCAGAAATCCTTTAATGGGCTGTATGTTGTGCAGGCCTGGTATGGGGCAAAAAGGAAAAAGAAGAAGGCCCAGGAGAGAGCCTTGGGGCTCATTTACTGTGAGTGAATATGGTATGGATGAAAAACCAGCAAAGGAAACTGGAGTGTGGACAGAAAATAAGGAGAATGGGGAGAAAGCAGTGTCACAGAAGCCCAGAGAGGAAAGAGTATCCAGAAGGAGATTATTAGCACTATACTTAATGATTAGCCCTAGTAGTAGAAAGGTCAAGAAAGATAAGGATTAAGAAAGGGCATTAGACTTGGCAATCAAGAGATAGTTGGTGACTGGAGAGAACAGTTCCAGTTGAATGGTGAGGTTGGGAGAAAAACTGCTGAGGACTTAGGAGAGAGTGGCAGAAAAGGAAGCTGAGGCACAAGTGTAGACCCAGTGATCTAGACAACTCTAGAAACTAGAAGTTACAGAGAAATTGCTCAACTGTGTTAGTAGAGGGAGTTGCCTCAACGAGGATTTCCCTATATCAATGAAATCACAATCACAGTCCAGTTGTATTTCTTTCTCTACCTATATATCTACATGTGATTCCCTCAATACAACGAAACTCCTTAAGTACACGGACTACTTCACTTATGTCTTTCTATACACAGCACCTAACAGGGGTTCTGGCACATAGTATGTGCTTAATAAATGCTTATTGTCTGGTAATAAATATTGCTTATTGACTGTCAAATTTTGGCAATTTTCATTAATTGGTAGGACTGGTTTAATCAGTTGTCGATGTTGTGTTTTTTTTCTGATTGTTCTGAATTCAATGTGTACTCTTTCTTTTCTTTCTCCTTCTCTTTGCCCCTCCCCTCTCCTTCTTGTTTTTTTCCCTCCCCTTCTCTTTTCTTCTCCCTTCCTCTTTTCCTTTCTCTTCCCCTTCCCTTCTCATTTCTCCTCCCTTGTTCTTTCCCTATGTCCTCCCCTTTCCTCCCTTTCTTTTTTTCTCCTTCCTTTTCCATTTCCCCTCTCCAGAGTGAGCTATCCTTCACTCATCCACTCGTTGACAACCAGCCAGTCACCTTGCACTTCTCTGATTCCAACCTTCCATGTGAGATTTCCCATTTGGTCATTTTGTGCTGCTGCTGCTGCTTACTCCTACCTTCCTTGCAAGGCTCAGCTTTACTTAAGCCACCTATTTTCCCTGTCAACCACCTTACTATGGCTCCCTGGCATCCACCTGGGAAGGGATGAGTGAATTATGTAACCCACCAAAAAGACTGGAGGTCAAAGCTATATCTCTAGGTTACAGAAGAGCAGTTATTAGATTATTTACACAATGCTGCCTTGCCCTATTGTTTTGCTGTCAGAGTTTACAGGGGTGGGGCTTCAGGGAGCTAAACATGACATCACTAATTGACAAGGTCATGGAAATCCTGTTTGTAGAATCGGAGAGCTAGAAAAATGCTGTTGGAGGTTTTCAGATGAGGATGCTATAGCCCAGAAAACTGAAGGATCTTGTTCAAGATCTCATGGTGAGTTAGTGTGGGTCAGAGAAGAGGTGGAGTCTGGGAGCTGACTACCCCTCATTCTGGGAAAGTGCAGAAAATTCCACCTGGCAATGCCTGGCTACTTTCTGAGCCAGTCTGAACCACCCAAGCTGCTGTTTTGCTTTAGACCTTAGGACTTAACCTGATGTTTCATAGAGAATTACAATCTAGCCTGAACATTATTCCCATGAATAATCGCATGTTGGGAGTATGTCCCTGGGCTTCTGTTGACGATGGTGTTCAGATACCATAAAGTGATGCCAATGAGCAGAAAAATAATTTCATGGAAGGTTCTGAGTACGTGCTGATCTAAGCAACTGACAACAGCCTCTCTAAATCAATCATGGCATGCCTTGCCTTCAATCTAATTAGCTGAATTGGTGTTCAGGCTAAAAAAAGTCAGTAAATACCAGGAAAGTAAGTTTTATTGCAAAACAGATTGCAGTTCCAGTAAAGATGCTGTACATGTCCAGAAACGTGCTGGTTACAGATGTCCTTCATTGGCCCCAGATCCTAAATAATATATATTGCAAAATAAAGGGGGGAGGGGAAGCTTGGGAGGTGAGGAACAGATGCTGTTAGACAGCATCACAAATCAAAAGCAAACTTCAGCATACACATGGTGCCATGGCATTACTGTGGATAGAATAAGACTGAAATAAAGGAGAATTGAAAAGTATTGCAGGTTCCACAATTCTTAAGGAAAATTTAGATCATCTTGAATTCCAATTTCACATTGAAATGTCTGAATATACAGTTGTCCCAGGTATATTGTAAAGACCAAAGAGCAAGTTCAAGGTTTTCTTTTGGAATTGGGTTTCATACATTTTTCTGCCTTCTTTATAAAGGGAGAGTGAAAAGGACAGGGAAGGAGTTTCTTTTAAATGAAAACATTCAAAAGTTTCCCAAACCCAGTCATCTGGAGATTTATTTAAAAATCACTTCCTTCACTCTTTACTCAGTGCCTAGCCCTTTCAGCTTCCATTTTCTTGTCTATTTTTTGAGAGGGGGGAAAACACTATGTTGGAGTCTGGTTAGAGAGTCCAAAAGGAAAACAATCAGTGAGGATGTAAAGCAATCTTTTGTCAAAAACATAGGCTGCTTAGCTGCTCATATGCAAGTCTTGTCTTGGCCAAAGATTCTCTTCAGTCCATCTGCAGTGGGCTGGATTTTCTGCTGATGCCCCCCATAGTGGATATTTTCCTCGTTCTTAAAAGAAAATTAAATTTTATCTAAATATGTTTAATTAAGAAGTATTTATTTTCTCTCCCTCACAAATGTGCCCCTTTCCTTTTCAATTCAACCATGTAAAAGTTTGCTTCTTGCTTTGCCTTACAAGTTGAAAGTTACACACTAGCTACCATGATTTATGTGCATGGAAAACCTAGGAATGATACTGGGAACCATTGTAGTGATTGTATTAAGTACTGGAACATTGCAGATCCTCCAAAATAAGACCCATAATTACTTAAGAGTTCAGCTTAACCATCAATACATGAAAAAGAAAATGGATGAAGAATGCCTATATAATAGTCTATACTAAGCAATTGTATGGACAACCTAAAGAACTCATTTTTCCATATTCTCTCTCTATCCATCCATATGCACATACGTATATGCATACATATAAGATGTCCCAAAAGTCTCAGTGCAGTTTTTAGCTTCTTGGACTAGCTCTGCAAATGGATAATTACATAAACCCTGAATTGAATAGGAGGAGCAGAGCAAATTGGATTGCCTTTGGAAATTTGCTGTCTTTTCAATGTCGTTAGTTTTCTTCCTAAAAGACAGGTCCAAATTTTGAATATCAATATTCTTCTGATAGTGCTATAGGACTATGAATCTGGACTATCATAGTCTATGGAGAAGTAAAGCTGAAGGACACCAAAGAGCAATGGGAGTGCTCATCGTGGACATAAGTAGGTTGTTAATGAAGAACTGTGGAGGAGAAAAGGTATAAAGGGTATCATCGGAGAAATGAATGACCAGAAAAATATATGGAACAATCATATATGGGACAAAAATATATGGGAAAATCAAGAGTGAGGGGTAACCAGCCAAACTGCTGCCTGCCTCTTCTGCTCCTTCTCACAAGCCGCTAAAAAAACCTGGAGAAATCACACACTATCTTTACTGGGTCCGTTACAATTTTATGTTTTACAAATTTATCTGAAGAAATGCAACTCTTTACTTCTCCCTAATTTTTTCTCTATCTCACTCACAAGAACAACTGTCCTAAGCCTTCTCTTCTCTAGTCTACAGAACACCCTTCTTCCTACCCTTTCAGACAAGGACTTGTAGTTCATATTTTTTAGAAAAAGTCAAGACCATTGCAAGCATGGGATGATTCCAATACTTTATTTGTTTTCCCTGACCCTCCTCATTCCAATACATTCTCCAACCAGCTGTCAAATGTATTTTCCTAAAGCATGGGTTTCACTATGTCTTCCCCCCACCCAACCCCAGCCAATAGACTGAAGTGGCTAATCTCTAGGGTCAAATTTAAACTCCGTTGGCATTTAAAGCTCTTCATAGCCTGTCTCAATTCAATTCAATTTGATAAACATTTCTTAATTGCCTACTAAGGGCCAGGAACTGGGCTGAGTGTTGGGGATGCAAATAAGAAAAAGAAAGACAGTCCTTGCCAAATAGCTTACAATCTAATAAGGGAAGACAATATACAACAGGAAGCTAAAAAAGATATGCAGGGGAAATGTGGGGGGAGCACCCAGTGCTGATAGCAAATGAAGAGTTAACCTAGCAAGTTCTGAGCTCTCTATAAAGGAAGGCTTTAGGAAGAACTTATTGCTCCTCCAACTAACCCTCCAATCAGAGGACAGAGACAACAGAGAGCCTGAGAAAGTGATGAATATCAAAAGCTGACTCACTCTGCATAAATTTCAGGTGATCAGGTTATCCTAGGGGAGGCAAGGTATTTGTGGAGCCAAAACCAAGCAGAGACACTGATGGGAAAGGAAAAGTTCATCTGGGTCACCCCAGAACCTAGCATTTGATCTTTCTGTCTTAGGGAGCCAGAGAGAGAGCTTACCTTTGTGAATGCTGAACATCCAGTCCCTCATTTGGAACATAGAGCCCTGAGAAATAGCCTTGCCTCAGTGGGCTTAAAGTCAGGCTAAGGTTAGAGTCTTCCTCCCCTGGCATCCTCCCCTGGCACTGGCTGTCTGGAGCATTATCAGCCTGAGGGTACCCATTCTTAACTGGCCTCAAAAGCCTAGAATGGTTGCTAACTTCCAAAGTACTTACACATTACTCCCCTCTGAGTACTGTGTCATCCTTTCCCATGGGTTTACTTCTTATTTTTCATATAAAGTAATCCATTTTGTGTTTCTATGCTTTTGCAATAGTTGTGCTCTGTGCCTGGAGTACCCTCCCTTTTCTCTTCCATCTCTGGAATCCTCAAAGACTTCAAGACTATGGTAACATGCTCTACCTACTATGGGAGACCACAAATTTAATCCATCCTATACATAAATTGTATTTTGCATGTTAATAGGAAACAAGCAAATTTTTGGCAAGCAATATTCAACAACGGTCCACATCTTTACCATTTCACAACCGACTTAAATATGTAGAGAACATAAGTTAAGTCCAAGAGTTCCTACTGTTCATGGATTGTAAGAAAGCATTGGATTTGGCTCTTCTCTACCAAGGAACTCCGTCATCCATACATTCACATTATTCAAGATTTCAAACAATAACCTTGTTTGAGGACTGTCAGCTCATAATAGTTAGATGAGGCATAAAACAGGGGAGTATGTGCTTGCCAAAGGCATTTGCCATCGTGAGAGAGGACAGTGCAGAGTCTTAGGTGAAGAGAAATTCTGCTTGTATGATGAGATCCTCCTGAGGCTCCTGTTTACGATGACATTTGGCTGATTATATTAAAACCCAGAACATTGCAGAGCCTCCTGGAAAATATCTGTTAAGTACTCAAAATAATTTGACCTGGCTATTCACACAGGAAAGAGGAAGAGAATGAAAGATATCTAGCGTCCAGATTATGACATGCATTGAAGGGGTGACACATATTAAGATACATCTATGGAACAATATAGAAGGACAACAAATGAGCTTAGAATTAGATAGGAGGAGGAGAACAGACTGGACTGCTTTCGGGAAATTACAGAGCTTCTTTAATGATCCCAAGCTTCCCATGGAAATAAACATCAGTCTTTTTAATACTATCTTGTGGCAGTATGTTAGAAAAATAGAGAATGCAGCAGTTTGAAGAATTAAAATGAATACCACATAAAGAACGATGCAGAGGCACATTTTTATAGTAAACTTTTATTTTGTTTTTTCTTAAATACAATTTTTAACATTCATTTTCCAAAATATATTGAGTTCAAAAATTTTTCCCTCATTCCATACTTTCCCTCCTTCCTGAGAAGACAAGAAATTTGATATGGATCATATTACAGTCATGCAAAACATTTCATATTATCCATGTTGCAAAAGAAAATGAAGACCAAAATAGCCTCCAAGAATAATAAAGTAAAAAAGTGTGCTTTGATCAGCATTCGAACTCTGTCAGTTTTTTCTCTAGAGGTGGATAGAGTTTATCATCATAAATCCTTTGGAATTTTCTTGGAACATTGTATTGGTGAGAATAGCTAAGTCATTTACAATTGATCATCATACAATATTGCTGTTACTATGTACAATGTTCTCCTGCTTCCACTCATCTCACTCAGCATCAGTTCATGTAAGTCTTCCCAGGTTTTTCTTACAGCTTCCTGTTCATTGTTTCTTATAGCACAATAATGTTTTCCATCACAATCACATACCACAACTTGTTCAGCCATTCCCCAGTTGATGGGCATTCCCTTAATTTGCAATTCTTGCCCAATGACTTTCCCAAGCCTAGTAAGTGTCTGAGACTGGAATTGAATTCAGGTACTCCTGACTTCAGGCCCAGCATTCTACCTATCTGTCTCACTATGTCACCTAGGATATGCTCAAGTAACACAGTATGAACAGGCAGAGGTGGGACATTATGCTTCATTGGAGGGACATCCCAAAGTGATGAGATCAGAAATCCATTTGAATATGTTTTACACAATACTTATCCTATTATTAATATTTACAAGTGGTACTTTCCTATAAGAAGTGGAAAATCAATTAAAATTGAGTTTACTTGACTTTCTAATGTTTAAAGGTGAAAATGGTATGCATTGCCTTGTAAGGTATGAATTCACTGTTGCTGGATTTACGTGGTGAGGTGAGAAGAGTAGGGAGTGAGTACCCATTGAAACTCTAATAATGGAAACTTATGTATCCAGACATTGGGCTAGACGGCCTTTAAGGATCCATCCAAATCTAAGACTATGTTATCAATCTAAAAGCCAAATTTTCCCCATTCGTATTTTGAGTTTATTGAAAGTTTATTGAAACTTATTTAAGGCTAACTTCAGACCATCTCCTATCTATGCTATATTTTGCCTCCTTAATAGAAGTCAAAACTAGAAGGAGAAGAGATGTCTAAAAAAAGCCTTCTTTTTATGGTAATTCTGGTCCAAGTAATAACAACAATCTCCCAAAAAGAAAATCCAGCTCAGTTTTCCAGAGCCAATTGACTAAACCAACTTAGTATAAAACACCTAAACTACTTTGGGGGTTGCTTATCTGAGCCAAGTCTTTGAATCTTTTGAGATTTGACCATTAACAATCTAACCTAATTTTTTTCACTCAGTGGTGGCACATCACACCACTGTGTAGAAGAACCAAATCCAATTTGGCCTCAGACATCAACTCTGCAGGTCTGGAAGAAGCTGGGCAGCTACTAACTTTCTAGCAATAGGATGTGAGCCCTATTACTCCATATCGCTCCTGCCGGGCAATTTGTGCAACAGCATGGAGTACTGGTTAAATGAAAAAACCTTTTGGACATCCTTTGGAGCTGGAGTGGAGGTTCTTGCTGCATGGGAGATGAGTCTGAGAAATCAAAATCAAAATTGCAGGATGAAAGGCTGGAAAAACCCACAGTCTAGTTTTCACCCTGGCCACAGTGGCAGGAAAACTGCTGAGGGAATAGGTAAAGAGATAATTTCAGCAAGGGGGTAAAGAATATTTCCTGATTAGCCATAGCAATGGCCATGGGCCATCATTTTTGAGACAGATATTTAATGAATATGTGTCATACAATCATAGAATTATTAAACTATTTGTATATATCAATTCATTTGACAAATATTTATAAAATCTCTACCATATGTTTAGCACTGTAGTAGGTACTAGAAATTTATGTATATGAAGCAAAATTCAAGGAACTTATATATATATATATATCTGCATATGTAGCATATATAACTGCAGATGAGAAATATGTGACAAGATCTGGTCAAAGATAAAGAACTGGAAATGAGTGTGATGTATGAAACAGAGAATTGGTTTTTATCAATCAGTGCATGTAAGACTGAATGTCAGGGTAAGTAGTTTAGACTTGATCAAAAGGCAATGGGGAACCATTGCACATTCTTGAGGAGTGGATGGCATGATTAAAGCAGTGGTTTAAGAAGGCTAGTCTGTCATTGTGGTGCAGAAAAGAGTTGAGTGAGGGGGAATTCATACAAAGCTATTGCTGTAGCCCAGGCATGAGCTGATTAGGTAGTACTATTGGGAATGGAGAGGAAGGAATATATCTGAAATATGTTATGACACACTGATAGGCTATAAGTTAAATTGGTTATTTACTGACTATAAGGGGAGAAGGTCAAGAATAAAAAAACATTGTCAAAGTGTAAAGTGTGAAAGATGGGCAGTGCCATTGACAGAAAGGAGAACGCGAGGCAGAAGAGGAGCTTGGGGAAAGGGAAAGAGGTAAGCTCAGTTTAGAGATGTTGGGCTTGACACAATACTTGGATACTCAAATAAAGCACCAAAAAAGAATACGGTTTGAATTGATTGGGCTAATTAGACCAACAAGAAATAATGATCTTTCTGGAGGGAGATCTGAATCTATAGGAAACTGTAATAACAACACAGAGGACCATACACCCAGGTAACTAGTCACTACTTAGTAGCCACCTTTCCTCTATTATTTGTTGTCTCATATATGTGTGTGTACATATGCATATGTGTATGCACATACACACACAGAGCGTGTCTATGTCTATGCCTATATGTGTGTATATGTGTATGGATTTTTGTAGATGTGAGTGTATATATATATATATATATACATATATATTTATATATTTACATGTGTGTGTGTATGTATCTTGTCACTTCCACCATGTTTTAAGCTTTTCAAAGTTGGAAACTTTCTTTCATATCTTTGGCATTCTCCATGACTAACACAGATTTACCTCTGTAAGTCAGTAGGTGCCTCATTGATGATGTTTGTGAAATTAATCAAGCCATCAATCCTCAGTTTACCATATAGTTGCTGCTTGAACACTGCTCTCATCTACATGGTTAGCTGATGGAGCAGAGTCATGATAAGGAAATGAATTATAGGATAAAACAGTGTTTCTCCCAATGGTGAACTGGGGAAGAGGAGGGAGAGATTGTTTTTCTGTAAATGCTCAGTGAAATTAGGAAGGGATTTCAAGTACACAATTGCAAATTAGAATTTGCCAAGAGAAGAAGGAGCTTCTTAGCCCAGTGACTGCTCTCAATGCTACTGCTTTTGTTTTTGCCCCTAGATGCTATGGTTATTACCTTCCCATCTCACATTCTTATTAGTTGCTTCCTCTACTCCTTTGTCACCATAGTCTCATCCCCTATAAAAAAAAACATCTCTAATTCATTTCAGCAAACACATTTTAAGTGCTTGCAGAACACTATGCTGGCCACTGCGGAAGCTACAAAGAGTCAATATGGTAAGGGGATAGAGTGCTGGACCTAGCAACCCAAGGATGACTTGGGTTCAAATCCTGTGTTGGTAAGCAAAATGGGCTCTTAGCACTTAGTTGGCTTTTGTTTCCTTTGAGTAATTCAGTGTGTTTCATTGAGCCTTACTAGGTGCTAAGCCCCAGGCCCAAACCCCTATTAGTTGTAAAACCTATGTGGGAGTGGATTGGTAACTAAGGTGGGGCCCAAGGTGGGGCTAACTCAGGCAAGGGCCTAGTTTACACATGAGTTTGAGTGATAGGTTTGGGACATCAGAGGCTCTTAGACCACGTGGGTTTAAGTTGCCTCTTTGTGACAATTCTAGGTCACGTGAGTGAGTTGCATGTGTGACTCACACCTGACCCTGAGATAGATATAAAACCGGGGTTTGGCTTTCTCTTCTTTGGAGCTCTTACCCACAGCAGTGATGGCACGAGTGACTCTGGGCCAGCCCTTGTTCTGAGCTCCCAGGCTGAACCTAGATGTTGGTAACCATGAATCTCTATTTGGTCTGTCTGTCGATATTTTCAATTTCTTTAGGGCTCTCACTTTTGGTGACTCACAGAGACTCCAGGCAGCTGTAGCTAAGAAGCCCTCCAGCTCGTAAACCCAGATGTTGGGATTTTGTTAAACTCTGGTAACTATGTATTGGGATTTGAATCAGACAAGGTCTGTCTGCTGATGTTTGTACTTTGTTTGTATTTTGCTCTGAAGTTCGGGGTGCTGGTCTTTCCCCCCGAACTAAGTGAATGATATTTGTATGCTGAATTAAAGTAAGCTTGTCAACCCCTTAACCTTGCTTTCCTTAGTTAAGCAAATTAAAAGAACCTGTGCTTTTGCAGCATGCTGGTAGCATTCTTGTTGTTGGGCTTATGTTGGTCTTTCACCCCCACAACAGCTGCTAGCCAGATTGTTGAAACAAATCCTTACTCAAATATTTACACACTAGTCACTTAACAAGTCACTTAACCTCTCTAAACCAGGGAGAGCAGTGGATAGAGCACTGGGCTGGAGTTAGGAACACCTGAGTTCAAATCTAACTTCATATACTTACTAGCTGTATGACCCTGGGCAAGTTACTTAACCATTGGTCTGCCTCAGTTTCCTCAATTGTTAAATGGAGCTCATAATAATACCCACCTCCCAGGGTTGTTGTGAGGATCAAACGAGATCATATTTGTAAAAGCACTTACCCAAGGTCTGGCACACAGTAAGTACTTAATAAATGCTTAGTCTTCCCTTCTGCTCTCTGAGTCTCTGTTTTCTTAACAGTAAAAAGGGGATCGGAGCTTTTGTGAGGCTCAATTGAGAATGTATATGTATGTAAAGTACTTTGTAAATCTTAAAATGGTTTATAAACATCAAATATTTTTATAATTATATTGATGAATAAGAGATGGTCCCTACCCATGGAGAATTCACAACCAAATAAGGAAGGTGAAAAGTATCCAAAGAAGTATTGTACAATATAGAATTTATAAGTGCATTAGAAACTAAGAATTCAGAAGAGGAAAAAAGCATTTCTTCCTAGAAGTGAGGAAAGAAGACTTCACAGGAAACTTGCCATGGGTCTTGAAAGATGAGTAGGATTTCAGCCAGAAAAGAAAGGAGGGAGTAACAATATTACATTCCTTTAATATTCTACTGTGCCTAATAGTGTTAGGTTCATAGTTGCATTTTTTTTCATCCGGATCTGTAATTTCAATGGCATAGGGAGCTCCCTGTGAAGAAACTGTCTCTTCCGATACAGATTAGCAACTGCTCTGTAATATATACATATATATATGTATGTATGTATGTATGTATGTATGTATGTATGTATATATATTTGTATGTATGTATGTATGCATGTATTGTCTTAGAAAATTGCCTGGAGCTTTGTAAGGTCAAGTGACTTCTCCAGAGCCATACACTCATTTATGTGGCAGAAGCAGAACTTCAGACCAGGTCTTTCTAACTGCTCTCTTGCACATAGCAGGTATTCAAGATGATTTGATTGTTTATTATTTCTTTCTTTCCTTTCTTTCTGGAGGCAATTGGGGTTAAGTGACTTGTCCAGGGTCACACAGCTAGTAAGTGTCTGAGGCTGGATCTGAACTCACGAAGAGGGGTCTTCCTGACTCTACATCCTGCTCTCTATCCATTGCACCATTGCCCCTAAGAATAACAGGCCTCCTTAAAACTCCGGAAAGCTCCTTGGACATAGTGCCCCAGGATGCAATATAGACCATGACAAACATAAAAACTGATTGGGTAAGAGTGACATGCCAAACTTAACTAGAGTTTGGGAAATAACTAGAGATTGCAAACATTAAATCAACTACAATATTTGCTTGTCTGTTGTTAACCTCTTCCATTCTTCTTTCCTTTGAACAATGATGATAATGATAATCAGCTTGAATTCATACTTCATTGTACTGATTTTTTTTATGTTCCAAGTCACAAAATAGTGTGTTGTTAATACCGATTGATTGATTGTGGATCAGTGCAGAGCAGCCATTAAAAACTATCATGTGTAACCCTAGATTAGACAAAATAAGATACAGAACTGAGGAACTGCTAGGTTCTGATGAGAGAGAGGACCCTGAGTTCACTGTCAATCTTTGCTTCATGCAAACTCCAGAAATAAAAACTAATAATAAAATGGCTAACAAAAGCAGTATCTCTCAAATGATTTTGAAAAAGGAAATGGACATACACTGAAATTCTATATTTCAGGGGTTTTTTAATTTGATAGCATGAATCCAACTATAAGACCCATTGCACCAAAACAGATTAATTCAGAAAACTGGTATCTTCTATAACCCTTATAAATGAAGGTCTTTTCCCATAGTATTTGACAGAAGGTGCCAAAACATTTCATGACGTGAACTTCATGCTCTGTGTGAAAGTTACTGCCTTAAGAGCTATAGGAAGAAAGGAAGAATTATAAATTAATATCTAGGTTTCAAATATCATTTTGTTGAAAGGTATTTGAAGGAGCTTTTGAAAGTCTTTCGAAAGGTATTGGAAAAATACATCAATGTCCAGCTAGTGCAATTGAATATCATATTGCCCAATTAAAAGATGCAAAAGAACCATGTGGAAAGGAATCCAGAAAAAGCATGTTATGGATCCAAAAGCACACTAGAAAGCCGAGATTCCCTTGATCAGCCATTGAAAGCAAAAGCCAAAAGGTTAAGACAAATTCAAAGAGTCAAACAGCACAAAGAACAAAATAAATAAATCTATTTCAATCAAAGAATTTACTATGAAAGATTGAAAAGCAAAGGAATCAGAGGCAAGAAAGAACCTTCAAAAGATGATGGGAAGAATTACCATCTTTATGTAGCAAGTATACAAGTTGGATCAAAGGGAAAAGAGTAAGTTTGTGCTTGCTGTTAATACAATGAACAACAAAATGTATGTACGTCAAGGGCTGTTACTGAAACTGTGGGATATGTAATGGGGTTGGATAATCTACAGTTATTGGCTCCAACAATTCACAGTGGCATATGAATTACTAGTAAAGCATTTTTCCAGCTTCTTCTCAGACACATGGGGCCATCTTCAGTTGTCCTGATCTATATCCAGCCACTGAATCCAAATGGCTCTGGAGGAGAAAGTGAGACTGGTGACTTTGCACAGCCCTCCCTCACTCAAATCCAATTCATCTGCTAGTCATGTCATCTTCTTCCTGAGGTCATGGTCCTCTTCCAGAACAAAGGAAAAACCACACAACCCCCCCAGACACAAGTCTGATCCCATCTTTCCTAAGAAAAGATATTCTATATCTAATACTAAAGGATGAGCTATTCTATATAGCTCATATATATTCTATATACTAAAGGATGTAGAAGATGCTACAAATATAGACCAAGTAGGTGTTAATGTACTTTATACAAAGTATGCACAGCTTATATCACTAGTAAAAGACTGCAAACAGAAGAATTAATGATTATAAAGTATTTATTAAATGGTTACTATATGTAAAACATTGTTCTAATTGAAATGACAATCCTTATTTTAATATGTTAATTGAAGAGAAAGAAAATGCCTTGTCAAAAAGTCTCAGAGACTTTGTTCTAATTCTTCTAAAGAACAATTTTATCATCAATTTGGTAATTATTAAATCTGATGCCCAAAAGCACTATAAGATTTATACTGTATTTGTAGATTATTACAAAGCCTTTCAAAACCTCTGAACTCATGATTTATTTGTACAAAAATTTTATATGAATTAGATACAAATATAGGGAGAAAACTAGATTCTTTTTTGTCCAAATACAAAATTATTTAACACTCATCACAAACATGGTTATGACAAGAATAATTGACACCAAATGTCACATTTTTCAGAGAGTTAAAGTTAAAGCTTATTATGATTCTGCTTGTCCTTAAATCCATTATCATCTCTCCTAAATAGTACTAAGTATGACTTCCAAATTAAAGAGACACTGAAAGCAAAACATCTCATTAATCTCAATATACTTTGATGACGTTAAGCCATATGGTTTCATCAAAAACACATACAGCTCCTTTGTCTTGTACAATTTTCTCCAACGATATCAAAATGTTATTTGGATTCAATTAATATAACATATTAATATATACCAAGGAAAAATACAGATGGAAGGATCTGAGCTTGAATCTGGAGGTTAGATGAAAGCAGTACCTACAAGTACATTGGTGTCCTCACAGTAGGACACGATGAGCATAAAGATATTAAAGAGAAGGGTGTGGCTGAATATATTAAGAGATTTCTGGCATCCTGAAATCCAAGTTGAGTGAGAACAAGTTTAAAACAGTAACACCTAAACAATACCTGTCTAATACAACAGATTGTAAGAGATCTTAAAAGTATTCTAAGAATTCGTGTAAAATTAATGAAACACAAGGTCTCACACCCTGAGGGTGTCATAGAAAGATGAATTTTCCTCATTAAAAAGGAGATGATTGACAGTTATTCATAGAGAATGTGATCTCTGAGCATGGGTCAAAAACTTAGAGAAAAATATTTTTACAACAAGCAGATATCACTTCACCGAGCAATAGTAAAGACATTGATAACAGATACATACCATTGAATTTGTTGAATGTAACCAGAGGTGGTTTAACTCTAGATGGGGCCCATGAGATGGCTAAAATCCAAGAATTAAATCAAAGGACATTTGTGGACAACATCTGCACACATTGACAAAGAAGCATCAAACAAATGATGGAGATATGTTTATTCAACTGTCAAAGTGGAGAAGTTCATAATAGCAATTCAAAATTAGATTGCTGCAATAAAAAATTAGAGAGGTTATCTTTAGGAATCTCAGACTTCATAATCAGTTTAGGTTATGCAAGGAAATAGTAAAAAGTGTGTAGCACATCTCTGTAGACTATATGAATTTAGCACCTACCAGATACCTAGCAAGATAGAACCTGGCGGCTAAAATTTTACATGGCAGCATGCTATCTTTCATGACACATTCCCATACTACAAATAAGTATCCTCAAGAATCCAGTCAATAAACCCTACTGGAAGTAGATAACACTGAAATATTATCACAGAACGAATGTTACAATCACCATGAATCCACAAAAACTCAAGGACATCATTTTTAATAGATGTTGCCATACTGAATACTAATAATATCTAAGCTATATGAAAATAAAATCTTCTGAAAATATGAACATTTTGCAATGGAGATTAGAGTCATGTGGAAATAGGATGACTCACATCCTATCAACCCTACTGTCCGATTTGCTTCTAGAGTTGTACTGAGAATGCTTTCAGGGAGCCTACAGAGGAAGAGCTTACTAATACTCTTCTTCAATGGGAAAAAAGCAGTTCATTTATTCCTTTGTGCAGTAGTCCATAGGCCATAAAATATCAAATAATAATAGCAAGGTGGCAACTTGTTGTAGGACCAATTGCATCTGCACCCCCTTGAAAAAGATGAGAACAACATAATGGTGGTGATGATGATGATGATGATGATGATGATGATGATGATGATGGCAATAGCAATAGGACAGAATCAGGTAGTTCAGCCAAGCTTTAACCACATGACCATCTCTCTTAAATAGAATGAAATGTGGTTTCCAAATTGAAGAAGGAGTCAAACCAAATTAATCATTTGATATCTGTGGATGATATCAAGACATATAGTTCATTGAAAACACTTTTAACAGCTTCTTTGTCTCTTAGAATTTTTCTCCAATGATATCAAGATATCATTTGGCTATGATAACTGTAAGATTCTTATTATATATTGGAGAAATATAGAGACTAAATGTTTGGGGCTTGAATTCAGAGAGCATATTGAACCAGTAGAAAAAAGCAATACTTTAAAATACATCTACATCAATCAAGATACATATGAAGCTATCAAGGAAAAAGCAATGACTGAATATGTTAAGAAACTCAGCATAATGAAATCAAAACTAAATGGGAAGAACATTTAAAAACAACCAATGCCCATGCAGTTCCAATACTTAATGTGCATTGAGACAATGGTCTGTAACACATTTAGAAAGTATCTTAAAAACCCACACAATATTAAGGAAGTATAAGACTCATTACACAAGGTAGCTACAGAATGATTAAATTTTCTTATCAAAAAGGGAGGGAAAAGATAGATAGACACTATCAAAGCACAAATAAACAAGTCAAAAACCTATAGAAATACTTTTGCAATAAGTAGACGTCACTGAGCAATACTAAACATAGACGATAAAGTTAATTACATACCATTAGATTTGTTGAGTGTAATAAAAGCAGTTTACCATTGGATAGAGCCTATGAAATGGCTTAAGATCTGAGAGAGAAATCAAAACACCTCCATGGTTGATATATGTATGAATTCAGTCAACAATATGTCAACACAGAAGCACTGAAAAAATGACTGGGTCATGTGGATTTATTTATGGAAATGGGGGTGGGGTGGGGTTTGTGATGGCAATTCTGGACCAGGTCATCGCCACAAGAAATCAGAAGGGTTAACCTTCAGGAGCTCGGACTTTATGGTCATTGTAGATTATGCAAGGAAATGACAGCTGCTTTTGAACGTATTATTGCAAGCTGCAAAAAAAAAAAAAATTAGTGCCTGCCAAATATCTAACAGCAACCTAAGGACTAGAATTGTACATCAGAAGCTCCCTATCTTTCGTGGACTGACAGGTGACAAATCCCCATGCTACAAATATAAACCTCAAAATATTTTCAAGAACTCAATCAAATAACTGTACTGGAACTAGAGAATTATCACAGACCAAACTGTGAACTACAATTGCTCAGACATAATATTGATCCATAAAAACTTAAGAATGATTTTTCATAAATAAGCTGCATGGGACAAAAAGCTTTCAAAATACAGAAATTTAGCAGGAGATATCAAAATCATATGGGAACACAGGGAAGTACAATCCCTGCCATCCTGTCTGCTTCTGGAATTATAGCAAAGATGCTTTCAGAGAGGGGATTAGTTTACTATCTTAACACTTACTATCTTATCACTTTTTATCTACTTGTTTAATAATATGCAATACACTAAATATAAAAGAATAATAGCGGCTAAGTATTTGGACTAAGACTTTCTGAATGCCATAAAAAGATGAGAATGAGATAACAGTAACATTTACATAGCACTTTAAAGTTTGCAAAATGCTTTAAATAATTTGGTTCATTTGATTCTAGCAACAAAGCATAAGGTAACTTCCAAAAGGTAGCTGCCAATGCTCAAGCAGCTAGTGAAGATCAAATGTGGATTTTTTCTAAGTAAGCAAAGTAGAGTTTCAGATTAACTGTCTCAGTTAAAGACATCTGTTACTCTGGGAACTTAAATAGGAGGACACTGCCCTGGTAACTGAAGCCCCTGATCCTGGTTAAGATTTATACACTCATGTAAGTATAAAATGATCAGCAGGACACAGAATATGCAAAGAAGAAGGTAATCGATGCAGAAATCTTGAAGCAATGCCCCTCTGACCAAATGGATTTCAATGTCCTTGTGCAGGAAACAATCCAGCCAACTGAAGGGCCGGAATTATGGAGATTATAGCCAACAACATTCTCTATGTGTGAAAGGGCAGGGAATGTTCAGTGGCTGATAATTGGCTGATAAGTTGAGTACCTGCCCAAGTGCCCCACGGTAGGCAAATCCCAATGAATTCTACTTTATCCAGTAGTTTTGATAACTATTACTGCATGGGTATTCAGTTTGCTTTTTATGCTGCCAAATGAGGACCAGGTACAAACAATGGAAAGAGCACTGGCCATGGAATGAGAACATGTGGGTTTTAATGCTGCGTCTGCCACTGACTAGCTATGTGACTTTGTGCAAGCATTTTCTTGCCTTGGGGTTCTCAGTGCCATCATCTGTAAGATGACGGGGTAGGACTAGATGACTTCTAAAATTCCTTCTGGTTCTTAAAACCCTATCAATTTTTTTTTGTATTTGTATCTCTAGAACTTAGGGGAGTATTTGGCATGTGAGGATCCTTTAATGAATGCTTATTGATCGATTGACTGCTATTTATATCTACTGGGTTATGCTTGGAAAACTGAAATATTTCTTCATCATGCCCCCTGAAAGCCCTTTCCCACTATGTTTAAAGTAAGATAATGACAATGAATCAATGGATATGGCACCATTAAAAGTAAACTTCAGCAATTTCATGAAATATCTCACCCTGGAGAAATATGTGGCTGCCACGGAGGAAGTTATTTTAAACAGACTTTCCATATAATCAACAACGGCCTGATACAATGAATAGAGGCTTAGAATAAGAAAGAACTCAGTTCAAATCCTCCCTCAAAGGTTTACTGGTTGTCTGAGAAGATAATGTGTTCCTCAGGCAACTCTACAGTTCCTCTCCTCTGAGTAACAGATGGATTCTCCCTTGGTGGAGGGATTTCCTACACCAAAAGCTCCCTTTGCTGTCATACTTTCAAAAACCCATTGAGTGGTACATAAAGGAAGAGGTCTTCAGGATGTGATGGGCAGGGGGAAGTTGTACCATAAAACTGTATAAATCAGAGCATTCTGTACCATTGTCTTCCATTACACAATTAGGGATGTGGCCAAAGTTTGCTGCTCAAGTTTTATTTTGGAGACACAATATGTATTTTTTTTAAAAAAGTAAGCTATTTTTGCTTTAAAGAAAAAAAAGTCACTTATAAGCATCAGAGGATAATTTTGGACACAATTCTTTCTAAATCTGAATGTGACAGAGCCAAAGCAGCCCAAGCTTATGTTTCCCTGTCTTTTCAACTTCTGCCTCTCATGGCTCCTTCTCTAAGTCTGTCCTGATGATAGAAAATGGCAACCTAAGTGGGTAGGGAATTGCAGTGACCTTAAATTTTGTCATCTGACCCCTCCCACCCTGAACACTGACATGCTTCCAAACCAGGTTTTCAACAGTGTGAAAGGACTAACCGTTTCATGTGAGTAGCACAGAAATCAATGTCTTCACCTAACCAAAAGCTCGGGGCTGCTCCGACATGGTTGTATACCGGTCAGGAGTCCATGAGAATAACTTCTGATCACTTTTTGCCTCTCAAAAGTGGGTCTTGACTTCTAGTAACAAGGGGTTAACACGGAAATAAATCAGAAACCCAATTCATGTACCTAGTGGAAGAGCCAGTCTTAAATACCTCTGACTCCCGCTGCAACAGACTACTGTTGCTGGTTTTCTCTCAAACTGTGAGCATCTGACTTTTTCTTCTTTTTTTTTCTCCACAGCAGACTGTACAACAGATGGAAAAGTTAAAAAAATTCTTTAAATGAAATGTCTATTTTTTAAAAATTAAGAATACATGGCCTATCTGTAGGTTTAAAGTTTTGCAAAACCTGTGGGAATTGCAGGGAGTAGGAGAATGGATAGAAAGAATCTTCTTTATTTTTAGGACCTTGTCTCCTTTGTCTCACTAGTTCTCCCTCATCCTTACTTCCTCAAATGTTTGAGGGATACATTACCTGGAACAAAATGGATCCAGACCTGGACTGAGGGAAGTGTTGGATCTGGGATGGGAAGCAGAGAAAGGCACTCTGGGTGAGGCTAAGTGAAGCTCAGGGAACTCTGTGTCTGAGACTCATGTTCTCACTTTTGAATGCTGGAAACCAGGCTTCTGAAGCAAGGGTTCACAAGCTGTGGCTTCTTAATTTTGAGTTCATGGATGAATTTCAGGGGAATCCATAAACTTGGATGGGAAAAAAAATCACACCTTTATTTTCACTAACCATATCATTAGACTGCCAAACGGCTCCATGACACAAACACATTAAGAACTGTTCCACTTAGAAGAAACCTTCTTTGCAAAATTAGTTACTTCATGGGCTCCATCCCTTGCTCTGGTACTTTCAGCTCTTGTTTCAAAGAAGGTTTCAACCTTTGGCAATCACTCTTTATTTTTTTGGAGGGGGGAAGAGAAGCAATCTGGGTTAAGTGACTTGCCCAAAGTCACACAGCTAGTAAGTGTCAAGACGTATTTGAGGCCAGGTTTGAACTCATATCCTCCTGACTCTGGGGCTAGTGTTCCATTCACTGCACCACCTAGTTGCCTCTGGCAATCATTCTTGCTGCTTACATCCATTACTTTTCAGAAGAAGGCCACATTGGCAAATTACAGGATACTACATGGTAAATATCAATAAGTTTAATTGTAGTGGGCATGGCAAGAACAAAATATTTATACAAGTGCTTGGGAGTGGGAGTTCTAAAAGAGTAATTTTCCTCCTTTTCCTAAAGGGAGGACATGAAGCTATTCTTATGAGAGCTATAATTATAGCATACGTTTTTCTTGAGGAGACAGCTTCAGAAGCAAATTTCTCTGTAGAAGATCCTCAGTTTTATACAAGTGAAGTTAATTTTGTGTGTGAGTGTGAAACTAACAAATGCAAATCAAATTATCATCTTTTTTGTCTTTCTTCCTCAGTCTCTGGGACCTGGGTCAGTGTCAGTATTGGACAAGCTCTGACATAGGCAAGTGCCATATTTAACAAGACCCAGAAAGGAAAGCTTGTTTGCTTTATCACAGTGCTCTCCAGCGTCAACTGCTAGGATGCCAAAGGGCAGTTGTCTTATTTCAGTTAAGAATGAAGTACCCTGAGCTCAGTCTCACACCTCTCATACAATACATTGTTCAAAATGTTTCTAACGTAATTCACATCTTAGTGCTTGTGTTATAAGAGAAAAAGATAATTATAAAGACAGAATAAAAGGTCAGGAAGTCTTATATCAAGCATGCCATGACAAGACAAGGATGCTGTTGTAATTTGACCTCCTTCCTGTTTTGAATGAAAATCAAGCATAAGCTTTTCCTGTTACTTTAGCTGTCATGTAATCCTTAAAATGTGACCATTTACAACTTTGGAAGAGAAAATACTTGCTCGGTTTATATCAGGAATGCCCCTCATTTGGGGCCTTCTGTTTTGTGAGCTGAGAGATAATTTAATCTTTCTGAAAAGTGGTCTCATAGGACCCTGGAGGTCATCCATTGGTTGCCTAGGTATTAAAAGAAAACATTCAATTAAACTCAGTGTGTATTTATTGAGCACCTACTATGTGCCTACCAGAGTGAATGAGTGAAAGAAATATAATACACATCCTCTTTACTCCTGGAATTTATAACCATGTTGGAGAGATGAGATCTAGGCATTTAAAAAAATAGAGAACAAACTAGGAAGAATATAATTGAATGCTAAAAGTGATAGGTTTTGTTATGTGTCTTGAATGATGGCCTAGAGGGGGCTGATCAGAATGAAGGAATAAACGAAGGAAGGAAAGAATGAATGAGCAAAAAAAAAATTATTAGGTACTTACTACATGCAAAGCATACATATTGGTGATGCAGATAGAAAAGCAAAGAGCTGCTCTCCAGTAGCTCAGCTAATGGGGGAGACAATTTATATGGAAGGTTATAGCTGAAAGTCAGATGGAAAGCTCCCGTGGTCTGTAGAATACAGAGGCAAAACAGATGGCAATGCCACTTTTTCAATGTTATTTCCACTGATGAAATCATATCAATTTCTAATGTTGAACCATTTGATGGTGCCAAGCACTCTGATGGCAAGAATTTTCTTTCCTATATCTTCAGTATCTGAAACTCTTGCACTTGCTGGAACAATTGCCGGACTGTATCTCTACAAGGATTGCTTCCCAGGATTATAGCTATGGGCACAATGTTTTGGAAGCAATTGCTATTCCCAAGACTCTTGGGTTCAGAGACCTTAGCTGTCTTGCTTGGGGGTCTGAGGGAACATCATGGTCAAGGTGATTCGAATTGACTGGCATGCTACCTCTTATTTCTCCTTCAAGGATTCTTGCCTTCTCTGTAGGTCGCAGTTGGTTGGCATTTGGTGGAGTTGGTTGGTCCCTTCTCCACAGGTGTTACTTCCCCAGACGACAGCTTTGATTGCTGGACAAAAATCAGAACCAATGATCTGGGGGTTGAGGAGGGAGGCTATTATTTGCCTCTTGGGGACAGTTGGTCAACAGTTGCTGCTGTTGGTGAGAAATTTGGTGAATTTGGTGAGAAATGTGGGCCTCTTCTTTCCAGTGATTTCTCCCTCAGTTATGGCTACAGAACTTGGACTAGAATCGTGAATATGCTGCATACAGAAAAAGTACCATTGGTCGAATTTTTGAAGGCAGTGACAGTGATTAGTTTAGCATTGATCTTATGGGCAACAGGTAGTCTTTGTGGTTTGTTGAACAGAGAAGTGATATAATGAAAACCCACAGCAGCTGTCAGAATAAATTGGAGAGTAGAAACACTGGAGCATTAGAAGCTGGGTAGGAGATTCTTGTGGTGATCTAGAGGTGAATAAAATGCTCCTAAGACAACTTTGAAAGTTACATATTTAATTTATCATATACCTAAAATTAAAGAATTCTGTACATCAGTGGTGTCAAACTCAAAAAGAAACAGATCCTTATGGGATGCATATTGACTTAAGAAGCCACAAATTAACATTTTCCATGTTTTATTGTATCTTTATTTATTTTGTTAAATTATGTACCAGTTGAATTCTAATTTCATTTGGGCCAGACTCCAGCATTTTGAGTTTGACACTTCTTCTTTGAAATTTCATGTGCAAGCTTTTTTTCTGTTCTATGTATATGGAAATACTGATTTTATTTGCTCATCAAATTCAGAATTTAAAAAAAAACAAAAATTTTTTTAAATATTTAAATGTAATCGGAGTGTTAGGTCAAGGTATTCAAAGTTTTCCACAATATGACACCACCCAACCCTACCAGCCTTATTCACTCTATTCAACTTTACACATTATTTCAGCCAAATTGTACTATTTGCTCTTTATTATTCTCCTCTTGCCCTCTTCTACTGCATAGTCTCCTGTGCCTAAATCCATCATCTTCACCTATTAGAGACCTTCCCTCTCCCACAAAGATCAGCTTTATATGCTAGTTTCTCCATTAAGTCTTTTCTCAGCCTTTCAGCCAGATGCAATCTCCCATAGTACTTCATTTGGACATCTCCTTTGTATGTAGAACACCATAGGTTTAGAGTCAGAAGATACTTAGAGGTCATCTGGGCAAACCACTTCCTTTTACAGATGAAGAAATGAGGTATTGGAAGGTAAAGTGATGTTTCCATCATTATAGAGGCAGGATTTGAACCCAGGTTCCCTGACAAATCCTGTACTCTGCTCACTGAATTGAATTTGAAAGAGCTTGGGAGTATGGTAGTAACAGTGGGAAAGAAAAAGTCACAGGAGTGGAAAAAGGTAAATCTGAAAGAAATCAGAAGACACAGTAGAAATGGATGTTAGATTGGCTAGAAGGCACACAGGAGAAGAAAATACTGATTTAAAACTCTTAGTAAAGGGACTAATGTGACTGGGAAATTGTGGCAAATAGTGAAGGATCATAATACCCTACCCTAAGTTGACCTTTACTACACTATATCATGGCCCACTAATTATATCTATAGAAAGCCAAATTTATAGCCAATTCCATCAGGTCATGAAAAGTCAGTTAAAATGGTTGTTTGATATCATGTAAATGGTTGTTGATGTTCAGTCATTTTCAGTCATGTCAGTCTCTTCATGACCTCATTTGGGGCTTTCTTGACAAAAATAATGGAGCGATTTCCCCTTTTCTTCTCCAGCTCATCTTATGGCTGAGAACATTGAGGTAAACAGGGTTAAGTGACTTGCTTAGAGTCACACAGTAAGTGTCCGAGGCTGAATTTGAACTTAGGAAGATGAGCCTTTCTAACTCCAGGCCTGGCACTCTATCCACTTTGCCACCTAGCTACCTTTATGTAGGCAGAACAAACATTAATTAAATGTATTTTAGGGGTATAAATTTAGCCTTGGAAAGGACCTTATAGTCCAGCTCTCTACAAATGAGGAAACCAAGTCCTCAAGATGTCAAGTGACTAGCCTAAGTTCACACTGTAAGTATAGAAGAGTGGCAGAGCTAGGATTCAAACCCAGCCCCCCGACTTAAATTCAGCACTTCAAATTTCTACTCTGCTATGTTAACTTCCAGTATTTCAGTCTTAAGGCATTTCACTGTTCCTTTTAGCTTTTGATAACTTGCTTTCTTCTCCTGCTCCTTTACTTCTCCCCATTATGTATTGAAGCTCCACAGCTCTACTACTCTATAACAAAGCTACTACACCCCTTCTGTTCTTGAGGAACCCATAAAGTGGAAAAGAGATCAGCCCCACTACAGTCTCAACAATGGATAAGCCAATCAGCATCTGGTTTGATGCTTGTCACAGTAGAGAGACGTGCAAAATATACCGCTTTACAAGGATATAAAAGCCATAGGTCATGCCCTTGGAATTTGGCACTTCATGCGACCTGGTTTAATTAGAAAGTCAGAGGGGTTGATAATACTTAGGATATTTCCAGGGAAGGGTGCATTTCATAAGCAAGTCAGAACATGTATTTGCCTTCACGTGTTATTTTTGGTCACAAAAGAGAAAGAATAATTACTCAGTCAATTCTCCTTGAAGAGTTACAGATGGGTGGCTAAATACAATATTCTATCACTGGAGAAATTATTTTCAGGTACTTAGTGTTAATTCTAATTAAGATCCACAAAAGGGGGGAGGTGGGATGTTGAAAACTAAGCAGGTGCTGCCACCTAGAGGATGTTAGTGGACATTCTTAGATTCCGGGTTTCTTGTGTTCACCCAGGAAAAGCCATTTCATGGTGGTGCTGTTTCATTCTACTGAAGAACTATGTAAAATGTGATTGGACAGGCTGAGATGTTTCATGGGATGGAGACCAAGCAGTCTCATGATTGATTGAGTACGTTTTTGACATTTCAACCAGACGTTCTGATATCCTGTGGTCACAGCCACAGCGTATAAAATTGTCACCTTCTAGTCTCTCTCTCAGATAACTCCCACCCAGATGATTCTGTCATTTTAGTGCATTTCCACAGAGCAATGTAGGAGTGAAAAGAAAATTATGCCTGACTTTAGGTTCAAAATTGTCATATTAGCATAACGTGTATTTGTTCATCCTACAAACATCAGCTAAGTACCTAGTCTTGGACAAGTCATTGTGCCAGGCACTGTAGGCAATATGAAAAATTAATGAGACTTAGTCGACACTCAAAGACCTTATCATCTAGTAGGCAAGATTAATTGTACACCAAAAAACCATAGTATACAGTATTAACTTGGCACAGGAGGTATAAACAAGAGTGCTTTGGGAGCTCAGGAGATTAAAAAGTATAGTAGTAAACAAAGTGAATCAATCCTTAAACGCGCTTCTTTTGGTCTCTAGAAAGTCAAATCTGTGTTTCAATGCAGATCCTGCAATGTAAATAAAAGGGCTCCCCACCTTCCCCAGCTCATCCTAGAGAAAGGGTCGATCTCAATCGCAAATTCATAATAGGGGTCGTGGTTGTTCTGGACTCCCTTCTTACAGAAGATGGAAAAACAGAGGCATCTTGTTGACGAACATGATCTTTGTCAGCCTGTCTGTGTTCTGTGTGCTTTATTTTATGTACACAGGATTAATCTACCTTTTTATCAATTTATGAAAGTTATAATAGAGAGGCAGCTATGATAGAATGAAGGACACTCTGGACTTGGAGTCAGGAAGATATGGTTCTTACATCTAATAATTGGGAAAATCACTTCACCTCTCTAAGGCTCAGGCTACTCCCCAAGACTAAACATCATTGTGACTTTTAGTCTGTGACAAAATCACTGGTATTGACCTAAAAGATATGATGTGTAAATTTGGAACCTTTTCATTGTTCATGTGAGTATAGATTTGAAGCCAAAAGAGACCCTTGAGGAAACCCCTTAGTTCAGAGATGAGAAAATAGAGAAGTTAAGTGATTCACCCAAGATTACACAGCATGTAGAATGACAGGGGCAAGATTCAAACCCAAGTCCTTTGACTCTAAAGTGAGAGCACTTTCCACTGCATCACATTGCCTCTCTTAGTTTGCTTCTAATAAGTCACTCTTCCTTAACCCTTTGGTGTTTCTTTGGAATATCCTCATGCATGGCACCATTTGAGGATAACACAGGCAACTCCATCTGGCCTGCTAAAATACTGCTGCTGTATATACAAAAGCCCTTGAACTTCGGCTGAACCTGCGGACTCTAACACATCTATAGGGCAAGAATGGTTTCAGTTCACCCTCTCAAAAGCTTTCATTTGCAAACCACAGATGAAATTTCATCTGCTTTGTATTAAGCCAGTTTATGACACTAGAGAACTTGGCACCATTATCATAAACCTCAGTGCTGGTGTTTACCCTTCTGAGGGGGAAACAATACATTAGCAGCATGCCTTTTGTTTATTTGTTTTCGCTTTAAAACATACTCAGACCTTAGTACCCAAAACATTTTCCATCCCTCCTTCGAAGCATTATTCTTGGTTGCTTATGACTGAAAGCCTTGAAATGACAGAAAAGCATCTGGTTTTCCTGATGTCTTTAAATGGCTTAGCAAGCAGAATGGAACCCTCTTGGCAGCAGCCAAGGTTTTCCTGAAAAGTCTGGATCCACTCCCATAAGAAAAAGCCCTTGCTATATAGAAGTAAGAAATTGCTTACAATTTTTCTTCAGAAAAACTTTTGTTATGGAAGTTGTATTTTCTTCTGCCGACCCTTGGGCTGACAACTGATGGACTAAAAGGTACAGTTTACCTTTAGCTGAGAGTGCCACCATAGGGGCAAAATGAAATCGATGGAAATCCCCTTTGGGTTTAGCTAAACTGTGAGCTCCTTCAGGGCAAGATCTATCATAGGTCTTTGTTTCTCATTCCGTGATCTCTGCATTCCTCACAATGTTCAGTAGGGTTCCTTGTACCTAGTGAAGGCTCACCGAACGATTGCTGATTGATTAAGAGGAGAAGGACTAATTGGAGAGGTGAAAGGGGGTAAAAGAAAAAGGGACAAAGAGGGGAAGAAAATAAACAGAAAAGAACTGTGTTCATGTTGGGGAGCTGTGAATTGCTACCGACATTTATCTCAGGTATATCTCAGGGGCACCCATGCCCCCGAGGTAAGGGTAGAGAAGAGAGGCCCATAAAAGGTTAGCATCTTCACCTGGCCATTGTAGAAACGGCTAAGTGGTAGTATAGCCTGACTTTCCAAAGTAAACAATTTCAACCACTGAGCACAATAAGGATTATTGGCAAGAGCTGGCCTAGAATCGTCTATTTAACCCTATATGTGCTTTCTTCCCAGCCCCTTTTCCTTCTCATTTTCCATTTTCTGAATAGGGCACAAGTTCCTTGACTGCCACATTTCTCCAATGAGTTTGTTTTACCAGTAGAAGGGGAGGTAGTCTGAATGAAGATGATCTTGCCTCTGGACTGAAGGGCACTTGATTAGTCTTTCAAAATCACAGTTCTAGTCTTATCACTCCTGTTTAGAAACCTTCAATAGTCACCTGTTACTCTATAATAGGACCTCAGCTGACTTTTGCACCCTTACCCCCCTACCTTACAACTCACTGGAACTCGACCAGTCATTCCCATGCTTTCTTGCTTCTCTGCCTTTGCTTATGCTATTCCCTCCAGCTGAAATGCTTTCCCTCACATCTCTGCCACTGGGTTAAGAATCAGACTACCTGGGCTTAAGGTCTGGTTAGGACACAAGTCATGTGACTTTGGGCAAGCCACTTCATCTCTCTAAAACTGTTTCTTCACCTATAAATTATGGATAAGGTCACAACTAACCTCACAAGGTTGAAATGAAGCTCAAATGACATAATGAATAGAAAGCACTTTGCAAACTTTAATGTACTAAACAGAGGTATACCAAAAACCTTAGTATACTTTTACCCTATTAAAGCTTAAAACTGGTCAGACTTTTAGGACACCCCATATAAATGTCAACCATTACTATTGTTAGCTATTATCTTTCAAAAGTCAACTGAACTACTATCTGGTTCAAGAAGCCTTTCTTATTTTTCACCCAACCACCAGATATACTCTCTCTTTCTCTCGCTGTCTCTGTCTCTGTCCCTGTGTGTGTGTGTGTGTGTGTGTGTGTGTGTGTGTGTGTGTGTGTGTGTCTCACTCTTTCCCTCCTGAATCTCCATTGCACTCTGGGTGTGCACGTTCTATTGCAATTATCAGATAACTTATCAATATTTTATATTGTTGCTATCATTTTTTCTTCAGATCAGTGATTTTTTTCAGTGTGAGCACTCAGTGCAAAAACTCCTTCTAAACATGCAGAGTAGTGAATTGTCTGTAAGTCACTCTCAGAGAGGGGGCACTCTTGGGACACTAAGAGTTTAAATGACTTTCCCAAGGTCATATAGCTACTATTCTATGTTACTCGAGGTGAGACTTTAATTGAAGTTCTCCTGATGTCGAATCTAGTCTTCAATCACCTGCAACAAACTTTCTCATAATTCTTTATAGTATAGTTATTGGAATATTTTCCATAGCCACCTTCTGTACTAGAATATAAACTCTTAAGGACATGGCCAATGTTTTATTCATCTTTATATCTCCCCCAGCATCTCTTATAGTTTCTTGAATGTAATAAGATACTCATTGGTGAATTTCTGAATCATAAGCCTACATGATAAAGGTATTATTAAAAACTATTGTCTTTAAAAGAAATTTGAAAAGAATAAGGTCCAGGGTAAAGGTCTAAGCTGAGAAAGAACTTAGTTATTAAAAATCCAAGTGGGCTGAAATGGTATAAATGAATAACTATTAAAATACTTGAATGGAGGTATGATTTCATGTTTGCGACTAGTCTCTCCAACAGTGTGGATTTCAGTCTATCCTATGACAATCTTGACTTTGTCTTCTCTTAAGTTCATCAATACTGCTCCATACAACATTCTTGGGCTCTTTCTTGATTTCTGTAAACACCATGAGGCTGCCTATAGGGGTTATTCATCTGTTATTCCATTCTCTAGCTGATGAGATTCACCCATCTTTTATCTCATGAATACATGTCTTTGACTCCATTTCTCCTTAATTCCCAGTTTGTAACATTACAACATCCTTCAAGGACACTGTTCAGTTCTGAATTACACTTTGGGTGGTACTCATTTTCAGTTCTCCAGAAACTGAAGGGTTCCTTTTAGCACAGCCATACATCACAGGAAGAATATTGGTATTAAAGAGCTAGACCTTTGGTTCAGGGGAAAGTTTGCTGTCCTTAAAGGAACTTTGAAAGTTTTCAAGCCAATCTAGCCTACTCTCCTCTTCCTGTTTAATTCTGGGTCTAACTGCGTTGTTCATTTTTAGTGTCTGTCCATGAAATATATACTGACTGATGAGCTTTATAGGGTGTCCACTGTGCTGCATATCAGAGCCTAGACAATAGGCATTCTTTATCATGCTGATGAGATCATGGCTCCTTCCTGTATTTGCATATTCATCTCTTAGATTTTCTTCCCCTGAAAATAAAAGCAAAATGCAACTTTAAAGTACCACTAGAAGTATATATTACTTGAATTAGGAGAATCTTAATATAGTCAGTTAATTTCATTACTTGAGACCTAGGAACATCCTTCAAAAGAATGATGATTATGTTACTGTAGTAATGATTCATTCCTATGGTCATGAATAAGTGTGCTCTTGTTAGAGGACACGAACAGTGGTAATCTGTAATTGAGACCTTGAAAAGTATGAGCTGGACAAAGTGACCTCTGAGGTTTCTTTCAACTCTGAGATCAAAGTCTGTATTTTTGTAATTCTAAGACAACATATTGTTTTCTAAGATTCTACCTATAGTAAAATAATATAAAATGTCAAAATGCCTATATGGTTCTGTATCACAAAGTATATGAGACTCTCCACATAGAAGGTAGAAGAAGTAAACCATTTATGCAGACACCAGAGAACCATATCCCATAACCAAATGTTCAGCTCCCATAGCCAGTTAGCCCACTTTATCATAACAACAAGGAACTTAAAACATGATATCACAACATGGAGCCTCACCATCCCAAAACATCTCCGAGCCCCTGCTGGGGTCTTCCCCAAAAAAAAAACTCACAGTACAGCTAAGTCAGCCTGTTCAGCTCTATCATGATGCCATTAGCAAGCATTCAGCCATAACTGCTCTCTTTCTCTTATATTTATCATGCCACTACAAAGCACATAAATTTATTCTCTGAAATGCTAATTGAAATAATTTATTTTCTTTCTTCTATGGAAACAAAAGTGTTTAGAGAAAAAGGGTCCTTTTACAAGCATTTAACATAAGCAGTGGTCAAGGAGTTTTCCTGCAAAATAAAAACGTTTTCGTCAGTGCTACAGGATTCAGATCCCACCTCACTTATTAGCTATTTGCCTTTAGATAAGTCAACTTCTCTGAGCCTCAATTTCCTCATTTGTAAACTGAGGGCCTTGGACTAAATGACCTGCAAAGCCTCTTCCATCTCTAAATCTATGAAATGACTCAGCATCGTAGTATTTAAGTTTGAAATAAGAAAACCAGATTATAGAATACAACAGTTAAGAAAGGCCACCATTCAGATGCTCTATTAAAAATTAAGAAGTAGATTTTATTTTTCTGGAACCTTATAATGTTGGTGGTTTCCCCTTAATACCTCTAGAATTACAGAACCATGTTGTATGATCTGGGAAGAGAGGAATTTCTTTTATCCTCAAATAGTATTTCATTCCCTGTTCTTTTATTCTAAGAAAAGAGGAATATGTCCATATAAAACAGCATCCTGCTCAAATCTAATTAAACTATCAATTCCTTTATGTAACTATAATATCTTATTCAATTTGATAAGCACTACATTATTTTGACTGTTAAATCTTTATTGTGTAAATGTTAAGTAATAACAAGTAATGGGATAGGGTTGAAAAGAGCTCTAAAAAGATTTTGCATGGTTCATGTAACAGACAGGCATGTGCAAGGTCAATTTGCAACAGAGGCCAAAGATCACAAGGTTTATAGATCCTAGGGCATTCATTCTATGAACTTGTTTAGGGAGAGAAATAAGGTCCTTTTTTCTTCTATTATCAAAACAAAATTATTGCATGATTACAAAATATTTCTTAAGCTGTCATATAACTCTGAACTATTACATGAAAGTAGGCAAATTTTGTATGAGTTAGACATTCTAATAGAGTTTAATACATGTACATCTGTCAACACATATATGTATTATGCAAATATTTAAAACATATATTATATATCTTATTTTATGCATATGTGTATAAATATGTATGTGTATGTATATACATCTATTGTGTGTAGATGCATGTATAAATGCATTTATGAATATATATCTAGTTTTAGGATGCTAGATTTTGTAATTATATATAGATATATATTTCATATAGACATGTTTATAAATGTTTATATTATATATTTATATTATATATTATATTATATAATTATATAATTATAATTATAATATATAATTATATATTATATATAAATGTTTATATAATATATTATATATATTATATAATATTATATATTATATAGGTGATAGAGCACTAGACCTGCAGTGAGGAAGACTTGAGTTTAAATCTGGCTCTAAACACTTACCAGCTGTATGACCCTTGGCAAGTCATTTAACCTCTCTTTATGTCATCTATAAAATAAGGATTATAAGGGGCAGCTAGGTGGTACAGAGGATAGAGTACCTGTCCTGGAGTCAGGAGGACACAAGTTCAAATCCAGTCTCAGACACTTATTGCTAGCTGTGTGACCCTGGGCAAGTCACTTAATCCTGATTGCCTCCCCCCAAAATGGGTGCTATTATAGCACCTACATCCCAAGGTTGTTGTGAGGATCAAACGAGATAATATTTGTAGAGAACTTAGTGCGATGCCTGGCACATAGTGAATACTATATAAATGCTAGCTGTAACTATTTTTATTTATCTATTATTATTATCAATGTGAAATCATAGAATCTTAAGTTTAGAACAGAGAGGGGCTTTAAGGACCATTTAATGCATCTCCTTCATTTTATAGATGGGGGAAACTGAAGCCCAGAAAAGTTAAGCAAATTGTAAGAAGTTAAGTGGTAGTAAAGGGTAAGGGAAGGGAATAAGTATTTCTTAAGCACCTAGGCACTGTGATAAGCACTTTACAAATATTATCTCATTGAGAGTAAGTGAGATGAGAGTTGATTTAAAAAGAAAAAGAGGCACCTGTCCTCAGAGCTAAGAATATCTGAGTTCAAGTCTTGTCTCTACCATCTACTGGCTGTGTGACTCTCAGCACTCTACAAAATGCTCTCTGGCTAGAAGTTTCAGAGAAAGTGTTATGGATCTTCAATGGTAAAGGAAGTTCATTGCTGCAAACTCCCTACCGCAATAGAATCACAGATTCAGTCACTATTCCAGTGACCATCTCCAACATTCCTCTGTGTGTGTGTGTATGTGACTTAATTTAATTAATGTAGGGAACTACAGTGAAGAAATTCCTTCTTCCAATGTGGATCAGCACCTGTCCTGTAAGTTATAGTCTCAGAGATTCTCATGGGGCATTGAGCGGTTATGTGAATTGCCCAGGGTCACAAAACCAGTATATGTCATTCCTGACAAATGTAATATATTTAATAATATATTGTAATAACATTCCTGACAAATATGACTCGTGTACTATACAATACTATCTATATAGTATGTGTACATATGTATATATATATGTGCATGTATTTCCACTATAGATATTACAAATATGCATATATTACAAATATATACATATACACATACACACATATAATAAATGATATATGTATGTATAATGTGTGTGTTTGTATGTGTATATTCCCCATGACGTACATTCTTCACAAAGTCCTACTTCGGTGCCATTGATGGTCATGGCTTTTTTCCAAAGGTTATGCCAGGGGAGTGTTAACAGTGGCCAATTCTTGTTTGTTAAAAAGGCTTTGAGTCTACTTTCTCAAGATCCAAAAAGTCGAGTAGAGAGAGATTCATTAACAGCAGACAGTTCACTTAGTGACGATGTTGGGGTCATAGAAATCCATGAAACAGAGTCATAATTATAGGTTTGGGAGAATGAGACTGAAGGAGAGTTTATCAACTATCAAGGGATGAATTCAGGGAGGTTATCAATATCCCTAGGTGTATGGCCTCAGGGTGAAATCTTCTCAGGACTTTAGGCATTTCATGCAAGACTAGTGCGGAGAGCTGATAAAATGACATTTCTCTCCTTCCCTTTCAGGCAGGAAGGGCAGTTGAAGAGGCTAGAAGAAAGACCTTAATGGAATGGCATTTTTTCCCATTCCCCAAAAGCAGAAGACTGAGATGCAAGGGAATGAAGTTATTTGTTATTACAATAATTATTCTTCATGTATTGTAATTACAGAGTAAAATCATTCCAAAATATTAAATTGATAAAACTGTCATCGGTTGAGTGGTTCAAAGCAAGCTGCCCTACATTACATCATGTTTTACTTCATTAAAAGATTGGAAATTTTAGTGAAATTGATAAGTGTTTCTAGTGATGAGGTATAGACTTTTCTGAAGTCAGAAACAACTCCTTTAGCTTTAAAATTTTAGCTAAAGCAGCCTAACTGTAATTCCAGTTTTTCCAAAGCTGATTTTTGTTGCTCTAATTTTTACTTAACTGCAAAATACAGCCATGGTATTTGTACATTTTTCTGCCTATAGAGTCCTCTGCCTAATCAAAAGGATAAATCACCTCTTATCCCAGATGCCACAGATAGCATGACATAAGCCACCTGCCTCTATCCTCATGATACTTTTTTATCCAGATTGCTATCAGACTCCTTGGTAATCCTCTTTTAGAAAAGTAAACAAACTTTAACATTCATTGACTTTTTGAGAAATCATTTCCCTTAAAAATCCTAGATATTCTTTCGGCTAGAAAAGGAAATATTATATGGGATATTCAACTTCATTAATTTGTTTAATGACCACTTAATTCTTATTATCGAGTAAGGCACAACAGGGAGATGTAGACTTGCTTTGCTTAGCACCATTGTGGAGAATGTCCAGTGTAGAGTCTAAGTGGGATTTCCTATAATTGGTGAGTGCCTTCAGAAACTCCTGTGTGCAAATGATATTGTGGCGATTGCAATAAGCCTTAGAGAACTATAGACCCTCCCAAATGAGATTCATAGAGTTCAGCATAATTATCCTCATAGAAAATGCAAGTAGATGAAGCATGCTTATTTAGACTATGGCGTCACTGGATGGACAACCCAGGGAGCTGTTTCATCAATGTATATATCTTGATAGGCACTGAAGATGAACAGTGAAAAGGACCTAGGATTAAAGGGAGGGAGTGGGCTGGACTGCCTGTGGGGGGTTATGCAGTGCTTTTAATGACTTCACACTTCTATCCAATATGAAGGCCCATTCTTTTAACATCAGTATTCTTTCAGTGATGGTATATGACTGTGAGTCATGGTATATCATACTCTTTGAGTCCCTGAAGTTTAGAGTTAACCAAAGGGTTTCCTTCTTGCACATACCAAGATCATTCAAGATTCTTCGGAAGATGAAACAACAGAAATAACTAATAAACCTAAAGCAAGAAAAAATACTGTATTCTTGTCAAAACTCTCATAGTGATGGAGATCTAGTAGATACTCCAAGTTAAGAAGAGATTTCCTGAATGGTAAGGTCCTCTTTATATTCCTGTTTGTGGATAGCATTGTTCTGAATGTATCCAGCCCCAAGATATAGCAGACCTTTTTTGGAAGAGATCTGTGATCATTCAAAGGAGTTTGGCCCATCTTTCCACACAGGAAAAATCAAATGGATGAAGAATGCCCATTTTCCATATTTCAATATACCTTTGAGTAGATATGTGATAGAGATTATCTAACAGTATGTATATTTGGGGCAGACAATAAATATGGACAATAAACTAGGCCAGAGTTGAAAAGGAAAGAGTGAGATGGATGCCTTTTGGAAAATCACAAATCCCAAGCTTCCCAAGCATGGAAGTCTCATTTTTCAATATAAACATTTTATTCTTGTTGCTGTATATAAAAGAGAACAGTAATTCTACTGCCTCTGAAGGACTAGAGATGGGCATCGCAAAGACGACAATGTAAAGGTACATTGTGGGAATGAGCAGGTTGCTACATACAACTAGTGTGGAACTCTGAAAAAAAACCAAGAGTAATGGATGTCATTAAGGAATTGTATGGTAACACAAGAAGATGAACTAGTTTCATGATTAGAATCGGGGATGGGAGATGGAGAATCCACTGGTAACCTCATAACATCAAGAGAAAAAGAGTAAGAATTCCATGACAATGGATAGATCCCCTGTGGTGAACTTTTGGGAGGAAATAGGGAGTCACAAAGGATGACAGGCATGGGTAAGTTGTGTTCTCCACTGTTGGAGGGAACATTGCAATGAATGAGCTCACAGATCTGTTTGCATGTCTGAGTTTTAGAAGTTTCACATTGACAGTTACCACCTATATATCTGAATTTTAGCATTAAGTTTCACACTGAGAATTTGTAAGGGGGAAAATATGAATATTTGCTCTAATCATTCATTCAACTGCCAAAATAATTTTCCTTAAGCACAGATCTGACCATGTTACTCCCCTACTCAATCAACATCAGTGGCTCGCTATTGCCTCCAGACCAAATATAAGTTCCTCTGTTTAGCTTTTGTAAAAGCCTTTTCCAACCTGACCCCCACCTATCTTTCCAGCCTCATTGTTCATCACCTTTATTCCCAAGCATTATGGCCCAAATAAACTAGCCTTCTTTCTCTATTCATCATACATGACACTCCTCCCTTTCCTTTTGTAATTGCCATCTTCCACATTAGGAATGCGTTCTTTCCTTACCTATGCTTCAGAAAAGCTCTTCTTTCAGTACATAGCTCAAGTGCCAACTTTTACATGAATGTTTTTGGATCCCCTCAATTGTTAACACCCTCCATCCTTCATTACCTTGTGTTTTGCTACCTTGTGTTTTTTGATATTTGTTTTTTACATACTTCTACATACTTTAATGTGTGCTTGTTGTATGTCTCAATAAAAAGCAAACTCCTTGAGATTTAAAAATTTTCAAATTTTTATCTCAGATATCTAGTAGTGCCTGGCACATAGTAGACACTTGATGCTTGTTGATGTATTAACTCACCTACTTTAGGCAAATAACTGTCCTACATACTCAGGGAAATACAAAGAATAGATATTATATCTGCTTTCATGAATCATATAGTCTAGTAGATGGGTACACACAAACCCAGACAACTATAGTAAATGCAGAATAATACATTCCAAATTCAGTAAGGTTAGAGAAAGAAAGTTGCTACTCAATTAGGATAGCCATTTACTACATGACCCATGTGAAAGGTCTAAACCACACATTTTGCTTGCCCTTAAAGAAAACTAGAAGGCTTTAGTGTTTTCCACTGTGCCCAGTGGTGACCACTTCACCTATATCATCATGTTGATTATGGTGACAGCTCGGTGCAGGAGAAAGCAAACTGGATTTATAGTTATAGAACTCGGGTTCAAATCCTAACCTTCAAACTACCTCTGTGATGATGGGCAAGCCATTTTAACTCTCTGGTCTTTGGTTTCCTTGCCTTTAAAATGAAGATATTGACTCAATGACTTCTGAGGTACTTCCTCACTCTAAATTGCTGATTTTAAGATTAGCTTTTGCTATGAACATGGGCATCCATCATTTAATGAGGACTTGATCACTGGATGGCCAACCCCATTCTGTTGTTTTAGTGACTATAGAATAACTATGTGAAGTTAACTTATTCTAGTAATCTTGACAACCAGGTTGAATCAACCTTTTAACCTCCAAGCTATTGCTTTGCAACGTACGTGATCATGAAGGGTCAATCTGTTCAGCACAGACACAGCTCTAACTCACTACATAAAATCATAACATCAATAAAGATTTAATGCATTTCCAAAAAAGGATTTTGAATCAATGATCTGTACTTAGAGGGTGTCAAATGGAAAATTCTCAAATTCTGCCATGTATGTGTACGTGTGTGTGTGTCTGTCTGTCTGTCTGTCTGTAGGTAGCTCCATGCAGTGGATCTGAGTTGAATAGTATCTGTTTTAAAAAGACACTAAGAGATTATTCCTAGGACACCCTATTCTAGAGTCTAATTGATGCTTAGAGTTTTTTTTTTCCTTTCTGGGCAAACCCCACTGCCCCAACATTTTAAAAAATTGTGATATCTTAATGTCTTGATATGATCATCAGGTTAGCCATGTTTCTTACGAAAGTCAATTAAACTTAACAAACTTTTGAAATTGTTGAAACGTTAAATCTCAGCTCTGCTACTTGCTGCCTCTATGACTTGGGATGAGTCACTTTCATCTGTAAAATGAGAGTCGGACTTGTGAGGTTCTTTCTTCCTCTACATCTACAAGCATGTTCTATGTTCAAGGACCTTTGTCAGGTCGTGGGAGTCATCGAGCCAAGTGCATCAAAACAGTTGCCACACATATTCTGGCCATATTTACAATTATTATTATTCAACAACCATAGTTGGCACTTAATCAATGATTGCTGAACTGAATTTGTTGAATCTATTATCAAGAAACTTTGCTCTTCTTTTATTCATTAGCCCAAAGAATTTATTATCACTGAATTTAATTTGCTGAAAAATAAAGTCCATGGATGAGGTAAATCCTACACACACACACAAACATACACACACACGCACATACACATGCACACACATGTGCACATACACGTATGTGTGTGTGTGTGTCTATATATATATATATATATATATATATATAAAGAGAGAGAGAGTTTATCTAGATTTTTAGGAAAGGTTTTGGTTTTGGATAAAGGAATAGATGGAATGTTCATCAACTTTGCAAACGACACGATACTGGAAGGGATAGCTTGTAAACTGGATGACGATCATGACCCAGAAAGACCTTTACAGGCTAAAGCATTGGGCACAATCTAATAAAATAAAATTTAATAAGTGTAAATTTTTACCCTTGGTATAAGACATCAACTTCATAAGTAAAATGTGAGGGAGGAATGGCTAGACACCAGTTGTTCTGAAAAAAAAGTCAGAGGATTTAGTAGACCAAAAGCTCACATGTATCTGCAGTGTGATGTGGCAGCCAAAACAGCTAATGCTTTCTTGGGCAGCATTGAGAGGCAGAGCTTCTAGAAATAGAAAAGTGATCATCTCACTGGACTGTGCTCTCATCAGACCTCACCTGGAGTGATGTGTTCAGTTCTGGCTGCCATGGTTTAAGAAAGGTATGTATGAGCTAGAGAGTAACTCAAGAAAAGCAATCAGGAGAATAAAGGGCTTAGAGTCAATGACATATTGGGATTGGTTAAAGGAACTGGGCATATTTAGCCTGGAGAAAAGAAGACTCTGTAGGGGTATTATAGCTCCCTTAAAGTATTTAAAGGGCTATCATGTGGAGAAGAGATTAGAATATTATATTTAGTGCCAGAGGGCAGGAGCAGAGGCCCTAGGTGGAAGTTGCTAAGAGGCAAATTTATGCTTAATGTCAGGAAAAACTTGCTAACAATAAGAGCTGTCAGGGCAGCTATGTGTGCAGTGGACAGAGTAATGGCCCTAGAGTCAGCAGGACCTGAGTTCAAAACCGACCTTGGACAGTTACTAGCTGTGTCACCCTGGACAAGTCATTTAACCCCATATGCCTAAAAAATAAAATAGAACAATCCCAAAATGGAATGGGCAGCCTTGAGTGCTAATGTGTTCTTCTTTCTTGGAGGTCTTCAGGAAGAGGCTAGACAACCAAGTTGGCTTTTTCTTGGTGGACAATATGGATATTGTGTATGGGTTAGACTAGATGGCTGCTGAGTTCCCTTCTAACTCTTAAATTCTGTGATTCTGTGAAAATTTAGCTTGAACTTAAGTATAGTCAAATTCACGAACTTGTGAAAAATAAGAACCAATGAGAATACATCCAACCACAATTTCATTTAGCATTTATTGTACATTTCAAAATTAAAGTGGTAGTCTCAAAATAATTTTCACCTAGTTTATCCTAGGGACATTTTTATTCATTTTGAAATATAACATAGGTCTTAATTTCCAGAATGCATTCATTGTGTGTTACAGCGAGTTGTTCACAGTTTCTCAACAATACTTCATTTCTTAAAATTCTTCCTGACATCTTCAGTGGATGGCCTTCCACCAGAGTCCTCCAGAGCTGAAGAGTTTTCAAGAGAACTCCAAATGAAGCCCTGGTGTTTAAAGAGTCATTTTCTCTTATTTAATTTCTTAAGCCTTCTTGCCATTGAAGAAAATCTGATCAGAAGCACAGTTGCAAAATAAACTTGTGTTTAGGAAGACTTTTCATAACAGCATCAACACTGTAAGAAAAGCTCTACTCAGTCTGAGGAGCTAATTGAACAAAAAAGCAGAGAAAATCTTATCCCTCTGGAGGTCTCTTTTCAGTTGGTGCTTACCTTTACAATTGTTCAATCATTTTGGTGGTATGCAATAACCACAACAACCACAGATCTCTGACAACTGAAATTGTACTCACGCTGTGTCATTTGTCACTTCCTGCTTTTATTCCATGGTTGAAATTATCCAGTAGCTCTCTTGGCCCATTGTTGCATTCTGATTGGAGGCCTCAAAGATCCGGAATAGAAAAGCTACAGCAATAAAGACAATTCACATCTATATAGTGCTGTAAGGGAGAAAAGGAAAAAGTATTTATAAGCACCTACTGCGTGACTGGCAATGTGCTATATTGCTTCATTTTATCCTCATGACAACTCTGGGATGTAGTTGCTATTAATAATCCATTTCATAGTTGAGGAAACTGAGACAGACAGGAGTTAGGTGTGTTTGAGGCTAGATTTGGGATCTGGTCTTCCTGACTTCAGATGAAGCACTCTCTCCACTGTGCCACCTAACTTTAAAATTTATGAAACACTTAGAATCACAGATTTGGAGATATAAGGGACCTTAGAATCTATCTAGACCAACCACCTAATTTTACAGATGTACTGAGGATCAGAGAAGTTAGGGGACCCGCCTAAAGTCATAGGTAATAAGTAGCAAAGGTGAGATTTGAACTCAGGCCCTGTTATTCCAAATCTATTGTCACTTTCACTGTACCTGCTTGCCATTATCTCATTTGTTCGATGTTCCTTTGTTCAGAGAAATTATTTGACTGTTGGGCAACATTTTCTTGCAAAATATCTACATAGTGATTCTGGAGCCACAGTTTAGGAGACTTTGGCCCACACACCCTCCATTTAACTTATTATATTAATATTTTGCCATGTGTTTGGCCTCAGCTAACTTTTTCATTGAACTTACTTTCTAACTAACATGCTAAAAAAAGGTGTAGGGATAATTAAATAATCAACAAACTCATTTACCGTCAATCAATAGTGGCCACATTTATGCAGTTGCCCCATGTAAGTGGGTAGGGTTGGCGTTCTGTGACGTATTCTATTTTGACTAAATTTTTAACTTCCTGATCAATTATTTCACTCTTCTGATAGCTTGTTCCCAATTGACTCTGCTATTCAATTTCCTCTATTGGATTCTGGAGTGCCCCAAGGCTTAGCCCATTTCATATTGGCAAGCAAACACAGTGTTTCCAGGGTTACATTTAATTAAAACACAGCAGTGTTGGAGAAAAATATTTCACTTCTAAGGTCTGAAGCCACCATCATGAGCATAATTACTTTGAAAAAAAATCACACTGTGGCAAGATATGAAAAAGTATACTACAGAGCAGACATCAGATTCACCATCTAAATGCCTATGTAACAAAACTATCAAGAAACCAGCAGCAATATTTGTCCCCTCCCTCGCTGTCTAAGGAAGACTAATATAGCTCAGTTACAAGTCATCAGTGGTATGCTGTTGTTGTTTGTCCTTCATTCGCTAAGAGGAGGAGATGCTATCACATGCAAGTGAATTGGATTTAAGTGAGGGAGGGCTGTTCAAAGTCATCAGCCTTATTTTCTCCTCCAGAGCCATCTGGGCCCAATGGCAAGATATCAATCAGGATGATCAGAGACAGCCCTGGATGCAGTGGGAGACCCTGGTCTTTAACAGGTCTCAGTTTGACTGAGGCAACACCCACTCACTGATTAAAATTAGGTAAGAAATGAGGCAGACAATGACCTCTTTACCTAGTCAAAAAAAAAAAGAAAGAAAAGAAAAATCAGTCTAAGGGGGAAGACCCTCTGGGTTTCTGACCAAAATAGAAACAATGGCTATTTATATTCACTGTGAGCCAATCAGGGCCCAACATCTACCAAGGGTTGGTCAGATTCCAATTTAGATCTCACTCCAATTGTAGAGCTCTTGTCACCACATTGAATCCCTATAGGCAGGGTGCTGTGCTAGGGGCTTGGGAGAACAAAGTTAAAGGTTATCTAGCCCCTAATGTAGATAGAGACTCTGTAGAAAGAGGAACCGCCCCACCAGAGACCCAACTGGAACTGGCCAGTTGAGCTACACAGCTCTTTCTTTTCTTTTCAAAGTCAGTTACCACACTGATGGCAAATTATTTAATTTGAAAAGGCTACAAGCCAAGACTAAAGTGGAAGGACAGTTGGTATGTGACTTTTTTACTTGAAGATAATTGTATACTCAGTTCAGTCTCTGTTGCTTATGCTAATTTTGGCCTAATGATTAATACCAAGAAAACAGAGGTTCTCCACCAGCCGTCCACCAACCACACCATCCGTATGTAGAGGCATTTGTTACAACAAACGGAGAAATTTTTAATGTTGTGGATAAGTTCACTTATCTAGGCAGTATACTTTCCAGAGATATATGTACACATAGATGATGAGCTACACATACACACATTTCCAGAACCAGCTCATGTGTGACAGGCTCTGAAAGAAAGTGTAGGAGAAAAGAGGTATTAGACTTCCTACCAAACTGAAGGTCTACAGAGCCATTGTGCTGACCTCATTGTTGTATGCCTGTGAAACATGGACAGCCTACCAGCACCATGCTAGGAAACTGAATCACTTCAATTTGAAATGTCTTAGGAAGATTCTGAAGATAGTCTGGCAAGATAAGCTACTGGACAGAAATTCTTTCTCGAGCTAAACTGCCAAGCATTCAAACTCCACTACAGAGAGTGCAACTCTGTTGTTCAAGTGCCAGATATATATTTACCTAAAAGACTGTTTTACAGAAAACTCATGCAAGGCAATCACTCACATAGAGGTCAGAAGAAGTAATACAAAGACACTCTCAAGGTCTCTCTGAAGAATTTTGTAATCAATTGCATGACATGGGAGACACTGGCACAAGACCACTCAGTATGGCATGCCCACATCAGAGAAGATGCTGTGCTCTATGAGTGAAGCAGAATTGCAGTAGCTCAAAAGAGATGTGAGATGTGCTAATTTAGAGGCAACTCCACTCAAAATATTCAGATGGACTCTGTGCCTGACCTGTGGCAGAGCCTTCTGAGTTCCTTTTGGTCTGATCCGCCACCGTCCAACACACTATACCTTGACCCCAACATCCTGATATCATTTTGGTCCTCTTTGAGAATACAACCAAAATGTACTCCATTCTCAGCTCTGTCTCTTAGCATTCCGCACTTCCTTCAAGGTTTAGCTCAAGTTGCAACCACTATACAAGCAAGACCTAGTCTGCTTCTCCCCAGTTGCTAGGTTCCTCCTCTCCCCCAAATTTTTCATATTTCTTTATATATGTGTATGTATGTACACACATATATATACATACATATACAAAAATTTACTTATCTGTGTATTGTGAGACTTCCTCTCACTCCTCACTCATGGTAGTATGTAATCGTTTCAAGGTGGAGAACGGTTTTAGTTTTGGCTTTGCATCTCTAAAATCCGACACAGCACCTGAGACAAATAAATGAAGGGAGGAATAAATGAATGAAACAACTACTGAGAGACACTAAATCTAGCTGTGTTGGCACAGTTTCCCCAGTCTTGAAGCAGTGGTGGCAAAGATATCCCCTAAATGAAGAAATTTTGAATAAATCCATTTTGACATATTTTGACTTGAGCAGAAATTTTCAAGCCAGATGACAATTTAGTTTATCTTTAAAGGCAAAGCTGTAGAATGATTAGAAACTATTGCATTTGTAACTTTCAAACTGGTTGGCTGAAGTCCACCTACAGGTCAAGACAATCAGCAGAGACACCCCAGTGGGGACACCTGATAAATGAAACATGGCAATTAGTATGAAGAAATAGTCAAGAGTGTGTAACTTCAGTTTGAACTTCAGCCAATAGGCTCACAATAAACTAAATAAGAGATCACGATTATCTCAATAAGGATGATTATGAGCGTTTAGCTAGTGCTTCTAGGTTTGCAACATATGCTTTACATACATTATGTCATTTGGTCCTCAGAGCAACCTTGAGAGGTAGGTCTCATCATTATCCTCGTTTAAGGATGAAACAACAGAGGCTAAGTGTGGTTAAATGACTTACCCAGAGTCATACAGCTAGTCAGTATCAAAGGCAGGATTTGAATTCCTGCCTTCTAGTCCAGCACTTTCTGTACAGTGCCACTCTTTTTATCTCAGTTTACATCATTATTTCAAGAATTTCTGATTTCATCAGTGTACAAACTCCCTGTCTACATAAGCATACTTAAAACCTAAGCGTACCTTATAACGCATTAATATTCATATGTAAGGAAATTATAAGCTAGGTTATGACCTTAAGAAATTATGCAGAGCTACTTTGAATCTAGGTTTTTTAGTTGGTTTAAAAAATCAACATCTATTGGTTGAGAGTTGAATTCCAGCTTCTATGTGAATATTAAAATAGTCATCATGAAGTACTTAGAACTACACAAAATTGTTGTGCAACTGTACCTTAACTGTGTGAACAAAAGAGGAGCTTCTGAACAAAACGTTCATAGCTTCCCCAAAACTGCTGCCTTTCAAATGCAGTGAGTGGTAGAAGAGATGATAGATTATGAGAAAATCAGGAATTGTGGAATGATGACAAAATGAGAGAACCACAAAATACATTTTTATTCAAATTGAAAAATATTTTTAATGTTCATAGCAAAATTATTTTCTTATAATGATACTATAATGAATTTTAATATATCTATTTTTTGCTTTCCTCCTTTACTTTTCCCCCCTTCTTTTTCCCCTCCCTATTACTTTTAGAGACGTGATCAATAACAGAAACGATCATCATTCAAAACAATAT